>NC_071260.1:17551149-17736149 GCF_023375685.1 Ictalurus furcatus | reverse complement strand
AATAAAAAATCCTTTGCAACCATTCAATCCACCAAAGACTGCAAGATCATTTAGATCCTCAATAATAGGCAAAGCTCTTAATGTATTTTGACTTTATTAAACTCAAGCTAATATGAGCAGCCATTTTTATTACAGAGACTGAGACTGGGCCATCTTTAAATTCGGATTATTGTGCGATCATGCGATCATCAATCTGCTATTTATTACACATAATGTTACTTATAATGTTTTATTAATAATCCATCCATCCCTCCATTTTCTATATCTCTTATCCTTACTGGGTCGCGGGGAACCTGGAGCCTATCCCAGGGAGCATCGGGCACAAGGCGGGGGACACCCTGGACAGGGTGCCAATCCCTCACAGGGCACAATCACACACACACATTCACACACCCATTCATACACTACGGACACTTTTGGACATGCCATTCAGCCTACCATGCATGTCTTTGGATTGGGGGAGGAAACCGGAGTACCCGGAGGAAACCCCCGAAGCACAGGGAAAACATGCAAACTCCACACACACGGGGCCACGGCGGGAATCGAACCCTCCACCTTGGAGGTGTGAGGCAAACATGCTAATGTGTACTATAGATTTTTTATATTAGAAAAGCCAATAGCCATTAAAAGTTAAATAGCCATTAAAAGTTAATAGCCATTAAAACATACTACTTGTGTCTGATGCTGATAAAATGATTGCTGCAAGAGCTCACTCTACTGGATGTACTGAAAAATGCACAGCAAAAATGCCTTTCCATCAACTGAACCTCTGGAATGGGAGCTTGGTCACTTCATTTTGGGCTCCTTGTAGCACATTATATGCCTTTAGGTATTAGGCTTTACATTCCTTGCTGAGTATGTATGATGAGACTCAAACAGACACCTCAGTAAAGATATGTGGCCATGGCCCAACAGAGGATGGCCCACAGGAAGACTAACTGCATACTGCTATTCTTAACTCTGTATCTGGGTGAGGGCCTTCTCTCTATGGGACGTCTTCCAGGATACAGAGATGTGCTAGCATGGAGTTTTACTGGCTTACTCACCTAAATGAGATCAGCTATGGATTTGGATTATCTAAAGTATGTTCATTATAGAAGCTATAGACCCAGTGCATAATTATTGCACACAGTATCAACTGGATGTTTTCAACTGGATAAATCCATACCTGTGCACATTTCCCTGTTGATCTTCTATTGGAAACAGCACTAACCTTGATGACGTAATATTTTTTCTTATCTTTCTGGCGTGTCATCAGAGGATAATTTGATGAAGTAAAAATGTAGTATATAGACTTTATAGATATAGAAAAGAGAATTTATTTTCACATTTTATACAGACTTTCGCAGCCAGAGTTGATTTCCAGAGAGAACCCTTATGGACACAGCACATAGAGCAAATCCAACCACAAGAGGGCAAATGCTTCCACTTTCACACGAAAAGCGAGGTTATTTAGAACGTGACACTTACAATACGGTGGATGAAATTTGACAATCATGCAAAGAAACTATATTGCTGTGTTGTATTCTTCCTTAACAAATATTCTATGCTTTGATGATTATGCATATAATTCAGTGAATAGCTTGACAGAAGGTAATTATTACTGATTACTGATCACTAATGTTGATACAGATGAGATTCAGACAGGATGTTTTGGGACTTTGCTCTGAAAGTAATTTTAGTAGTTATTTGAAATAAGGATACACCTACTTTGATTTTGAGCTATTGACCAGAAGGTGGCGAGTTAAAATCCGAAAATTTCCAGATAACAGTATCTTGAGCGAGACCTTTTATCCTCAATTGCTTAGACATATACAGGTTCTATTTTTTAGATTCTATTAAAATCTATTATTTCATATACACAAGGTTATTTGATTAGTTGCTCTGGTGTGGCCCTTAAAGTGTTTTTCCTTTCAGAAAAGGTTCCAAGTAGAATCCTTTTTTGAACAGTGGTTCCTAAAGTGCGGTCTTGGGATCTCCAGGGGCCATGAAGCATAACCGTTTGTTTGTTATTTTTTTGATACAGTGGTGGAAATTACAAGCCATAACTAACAAAGTTGTATTTATTATAAAGTTCACATATTTATTAACTAGTTTGATTGGTCACTTTGATTTGAATAGGCTTAATCCAAACCTTCATAACTGAAAAACAAATAAGCATAAATGTGAACTTGGATCTAATTTGTTCTGTCAGTGGAAGGTTCAGGAACAAAAGCTCTACGCTTCTAATAATTGCACAGATTGTACACATTTGAATAATAAAACTAATATTTGAATAAATCTCTACCTTGGCTACAAAATGGTTTGAGAACCCCTGCTTTGAACCATTAACCATTAACCATCTAGACATCCTTTGACAAAACCCTATTCTAAGAGTTAAGAGTTATGAGTTAATAACTCTATTCTAAGAGTTATTCTATGGCATGTTTGCATAAGATTGTTTTCTACCTCAGTGTAGGTGAATAAATGGGAATCAAGAATACTCGAGATTTAGAAGATATATCATTTTCTTAGACACCTTACAAACCAGATAAAAATATTAGGATGCACATATAAGAAAATAAAGGTGGTGTAGGCACAGTAAAGTGTAGGCCAGAGAAGTTGCCACAGAAATGTTATACAACACATAAATGTTATACCACAGAAATAGCTATACAAAGTTTACATAGCATGTTAAATGAAAAGGTGAAAAATAAAACATATTCTTAGAATACTTGTAATATTTTAAAACTATTGTAAAAATGAACGTCTAGGTAAAAGAATCGCGAGACCATGATTCTGGCTGTACGGTGTTAATTATTAAAAGAATAATTGTAGAAGCTTCGCAGGGGGCGTGTTGTGGGCGGGGCGCGTGTCGTGTGGGCGGGGCTGTGACCGTCTCGCGGTGGCTCTGGTGCTTTATTGCGGCCGCGAGCTTCGCTGTTTCCTCCTGACAGAGATAGAGAGAGGAAGAGAGCGGACAGCGCACTACATCAGCATGGCAGCCAACACGTACGACGTGATAGTGATTGGGGGCGGCATTTCAGGTGAGTGTCACAAACACACCGCCAAATTAAAAAAAAACTTAATGAAACCTCATAGTGACCTTTGACAAAGTTCGAGCTGCGCCTTATTGAGAAGTGTCATGTTAGAAAGGTAATGTTAGAAAGGTATTGTTATTATCATCGCTGCTATACACGATAACGAGACGCTTTCCACAGGGAGGGACTTTAGCACCTTACAGGCTAACGGGCTTACTGCATCAGTATTAACCAGGCATGCTGTACTGTTGCCAGGTTTACATGTGTGCAGCGGTGTTTGATAAAGCCATTTAAACTACTAGGGATTTATTTATCTACTACACGAGATAAAAGTTGTAATTGGTTCATGGCTCCTACGTGAGCAGAGTTCGCTTCCTGTTCCGTGAGTCTACCTGTTATACTGCAGTGTACAGGTGCTGCATCCACAAGCACACGCAAGAAACGCATACAAATGCTCTTTCTGCAGGATATTACATATGCAACTCCTATAGTGTGTGTGTGTGTGTGTGTGTGTGTGTGTGTGTGTGTGTGTGTGAGAGAGAGAGAGAGAGAGAGAGAGAGAAAATGAATGCTGTTTTTCTATCTTGGTGTTGATCAAATGTCCCCACAGGGTTAGGAGTATCCGACCATTTGGACCCTGTGGGGACATTTGGTTGGTCTCCACGATTTTTAAGTACACAAGCTGCAGCTTTTAATTTAAAAAGTGACCGGTTTCCTTTTGGTTACTGTGTTAAGGTTGCAGTGAGAGTTAGCTGGAAGGAATGGCATTAATAATAATGTCAGTGGAAGGTCCTCACAACTTGTGTGTCTGTTTGCATGCAAGAATAATTAGATCTCAGCAAGCTGTCTCACCGGTTCGGTCTGATTATCTGGGTTTTTGCATTTTGATGGTCTATTTGGTTCTCAGATATGTGGGTGTTGGGCCATTTATTTTGGTCGCCGCTATTTTATATGGAGCCATGACGTAAAACAAGATTAGGTAAGTAAAGACGAGACAAGTAATGAGTAAACCTAGTCTATATGTGGAGCAAATTTCCCTTGGTTGGGTTGGTACGTGCACAGGAATACAGGCATGTCTGTAAATATTTGGACAGTGAGACGATTTTCATGATTGTGTTTGTAGAAGAAGGAACTAATTCTGAACAGTTGAAACGAGCCGTTAGTAATTCCAGACTTACTTCTTACATAGGTTTGTAACAAAAAAACCCCCGCCTCTGGTCTTCATTGGTTGCTCGCTGACAGCGGTAGACCAATCACAACAGACTGGGACATCTGACCAATCAAAGCAGAGTATGCTCTCTGTTTCTTGTGATTGGTCTACCGCTGTCAGCGTGTGTCGAAAAGGAAATGCCCACTACAATAACGAATTTCAGCTCTGTCTGTTCGCGAGCAGCTGATGATGACCAGAGGTGGGCTTTTTGTTACAAACCTATGTAGGTTTGTGCAGGAAGTAAGTCTGGAATTACTAACGACTCATTTCAACTGTTCAGAATCGCTTCCTTCTTTTGGGAGTCAATAACTTCACTCATCGTGCACTTTGATTTTTGAAACTTTGCAGACATTTTTACATTCACAAACAGCTATATAACACACTACATGAACGGTAATATTTGAGAAACTATAATGGGTGCACTTTAATGATAACAGCCATTTTCACAGGCTCAAATGTAATTGGACAAACTAATATAATCATAATTATTAGGATTATTTTTAATACTTGGATGCAAATCCTTTGCCGTCAATGACATCCTGAAGTCTGGAACCCATGGACATCACCAAATGCTGACTTTCCTCCCTCGAGATGCTTTGCCAGGACTTTTACTGCTGTCGCCTTCAGTTGCTGATGGTTTGTTGGTCCTTCTGCCTTCGGTTTTGTCTTCAGCGAGTGAAAAGCATGCTCAATTGGGTTGAGGTCAGGTGACTGACTCTGCCATTCAAGAACATTTAACTTCTTTGCCTTGAGAAGCTCTTGGGTTGCTTTTGGGGTTCTGGGTCATTATCCATCTGTAATGTGAAGCGCCGTCCTATCAGGTTTGCAGCATGAAAACCTGACTGAACCTGAGCAGAAATCATAGCTCTATAAACTTCAGAATTCATCCTGCTACTTCTATCTGCAGTCACATCATTAATAAACAAGTGTCCCAGTTCCATTGGCAGCCATACAGTGCACGCCCATGCCATAACACTTCCTCCACATGTTTGACAGATGACGTGGTATGTTTTGGAACACAAGCCTTTCCTTTCCTTCTCCATATTTTTCTCTTTATATCATTGTAGTACAACTTGCATCAGAACTGTTCAGGCTTTTTATAAGCAGTCTAATCTGGCCTTTCTGTTCTTGAGAGTTACCAGTGATTCGCATCTTGAAGTAAACCATGTATTTACATTCAAGAAGGCGTCTCTTTATTGCAGACTTTGACATTGATATGCCTACCTCCTCCACAGTGTTATTGACTTGGCTGGATGTTATGAAGTGTTTTCTTCACCAAGGAAAGAATTCTGTGATTGTCCACTTTAGTTTAGTTAAGTTTAGTCTTCCATGATCTTCCAGACCTTTTGGTGTCACTGAGCTCACCAGTGCATTCCTTCATTTTAAAACTGTACCAAATAGTTGATTTAGCAATTCCTAAAGTTTCTCCTGTCTTTCTGATAGATCTGTGTTGTTTTATTCAGCCTAATGATGGCCTCCTTCACTTGCATCACCTCTTTGTACTGCATATTGAGAGTTCCCATGAACAGCTACCAAATACAAATTCAATACTTGGAATCAACTCCAGACCTTTTTATCTCCTTAATTTGTCATGAAATAATGAGGAAACGGGCCACACTGGACATGAAACTGCTTATCAGTCAGTTGTCCAGTTACTTTTGAGTCTGTGAAAATGGAGGGACTCTGTAAAAGAAATGGCAATAATTCCTAAATGTTTACTGCAATATTTTTGTTAAACCCCTTGAATTAAAGCTGGAAGTCTAGATTCCAATCGCATCTTGAATGCTTCATTTCAGATCCATTGTGGTGGTGTACAGAGGCAAAAAAACAAAAATGGAGCCCCTGTCCAAATACTTATGGATCTGGCTATATGCAGATAACGCACTGTTAATGTGATCTGGGTAAAACTGTCACTGCAAACACACCAGGTTTTATAGCCTGATCTTTGACAGTTTGACAGACTGACCTGTGAGTTATGTAATAGATTTTTCACATCAATGACACTGGCCCGTCACGTACAGCATAATCGCGATAATCGAGTGCATGCTAATTAGTTAAACTTGAGCAACTTTTATTATAGTCCACAATTTTATAGTCCCAGTTACTGAGACTGCAGCCTGTTAGACAAGACACAGCAGGCAAATAAAAGTGTAAGCTTTATTAACCACAGCTTAAAGGCTATGTGTAAAATTGATTTCACTTTTTTTGTTTAGTTTTTTCTTTCCAAGAATTATATTGCATCCTACATCAGATAAATCAAGTTAGTGGGAGAAGTTGTATATGCTTTGCTTGCAGACTAAATCTGATGATGACAAAGATGCATGACATCAGAGGAGTGCAAAAAGCTAAGATGTGTTCGGGACATATCAGTCCTTGAGGTTCAAGCATCTAGCAATAAAAGTTTTTTTTCACCCCTCTTTAAATAGCTTACATGGCTTATGAATTGTGTCCTATAGCGTAAACAGGTATTGATTAATGTTTAGAAGAATAATGGATTATAGTGAACTGTGTTTGAGTTCCAGTACAGTGATATGGGGGTCGTGGCCTCTTTGCTGTAAAGAGGAAATTCCATTCATTCTGTTTAAAATTGATGGCCAGTTCCCACAGTGTAAATCAGGAATGTGAAGGAGGCATAAGAGTTCAGCAAGACAGAGCAAAGTCATAGTGAAATCTGTGTGCTAAAAGATTCCTGGATAAACAGGGTCATATCTCCTGTTGATAAACTTGGGGCAAGGCTGTTTCCCTGTGCAGATATAATTTCTCTTATCTGGTGAAAAGTTGTGTACTGTAACTACACCAGATATTTAGTTCAACTAGCGTTAAAAATCAAATGTTTATTCTGATGTGAGATATTATATTGAACTGATTTACACCGATTAAAGTGAAGTATCTGATAAGCATTTGCTTAAGCTTATCATGCTGTAGCCATGTTACTCACAAATGCTATACTTTATACTGAATTTATACTTCAAACACAAACCTCTTAATTATTACTGATTGACCAATTTTAACAAACTGAGATTTTCCTGAGATTGAGTAATCTACCTAAAATTAAAGCACATTTGGGTGAATAATCATGTTATTTGCTCTTGTAGCACTATCTTCACATCATGCTATGGAATAAAGACATGTATAAAATCTCTTTACTAAAAATTATATATCTCTCTATCTATCTATCTAGCCACACACGCGCACACACACACACACACACACACACACACACAGGTAAATTAATAAATAAGCATAGATATGCTGTACATGTACATTGTACAAACTATACTGCCAAACTAAAGTGCTTAGTTTCAGAGACTTCAACAGGATCCTATTTGTGTATGTGATAAAAGTATCTATAATAAAGGTAGAATGCACATCTGTAAATATAATGACAGAACATGTTGGTTTTCTTTAATAAACATCATGACACTAAATCCTCATAATGTCGTCATTCGATTTTTCATATGCACCAAAAGCTAATTATGAATATAATGTGGCAGCAGCGTGATGCAAAAAATCATGCAGGTACAGGTCAAGAGCTTGAGTCACATCTTCACATCAAACAGAATGAAGAAAAGTGTGATCTGTGACTTGGATGTTGGTACGAGATGGGCTGGTTTCAGAAACTGCTGATTTGCGGGGAATTTCACATACAACAGTGAAATAGAGTTTACACAGAATGGTACAAAAAGCTTTGAGCAGCAGTTCTGTGGGTGGAAATGTCTTAGTGATGAGAGAGGTCAGAGGAAAATGGCCAGACTGGTTCGAGCTGGCAGGAAGGATATAGTAACTCAATCATTACACCCATGGTGAGCAGAAAAGCATCTCGGCATGCACAAAACATCGAACCTTGAGGTGGATGGGCTACAACAGCAGAAGACCACATCAGGTTCCACTCCTATCAGTCAAGAACAAGAATCTGAAGCTTTTATGAGCACAGACTCACAGAAACTGGACAGTTGAAGACTTGAAAAAGACCAGGTGATTTTATTTATTTATTGTTTAATCTTCAACTGTATATACAGTGCAGTCAAAATTATTCAACCCCCATTTGCAAATCAGGTTTGTCAATTTACAGCCTTTCAGCTGTTTGCAATGAACAAATCAAACAAAAGCAACTGAAATAGTTCAACACAATGCATGGTTCAAGTGGTTTCCCCAAATTCAACTGAAAATACAACTTATAATGACTTTAAACCCCCTGAATAGGCGCTCACAACAGCACAAATATGCAAACTGGTGTTGTCTCAAGCACACCTGATACGACAGCCACTAAGTGTGTGTGTGTGTGTGTGTGTGTAGGAGTGTTTATATATAACCACACACAGTGCCCTCCATTAATATAGGCACCCTTGGTAAAGAAGGCTGTGGGGAGAAAAATTCTTTATTATTTAAAAAAAAAAAATCACAAATATACTCTGCTCTCATGGATATCAAACAATTGCACACTACACAGGTTTATCAAAAAAAATTGTTTTTTAAAATCATTAACATTGTTAAATATAGGTGTATAAAACAGTTATTGGCACTGCTTTGGCACAAGTTGTTTGGAAGGGTTTCAAGAAAAAAGCCTCTACTCTCATCCAAAAAAAACTCGAGCAACTTCAGTTTGCCAGACACTACTGGAACTTCAAATGGGATCGGGTTCTATGGTCAGACGAAACCAAAATGGAGATTTTTGGCAATAAACACCAGAAGTGGTTTCGGTGCACACAGAGTAGTAGCCATATGGAAAAGTACCTCATACCCATATGGTGGTGACTCTCTAATGTTTTGTGGCTGTTTTTCTGCCAGAGGACCTGAACGTTTTGTTAGGATACATGGCTTCATAGACTCTATCAAATTTCAACAGATATTAAATGAAAACCTGACTGCCTCTGCCAGAAAGCTTAAACTGGGCCATGGTTGGATCTTCCAGCAGGACAACGATCCAAAACGTACATCAAAATCAACACAAAAATGGTTTACTGACCACAAAATCATGTCCTGCCATGGCCATCCCAGTCCCCTGACTTGAAACCCATAGAAAACCTGTGGGGTGAGTTTTCTTCAGTCCCAGAGCTGAGAGACAGTCAGGCCGCCGTGAACCCCTCCGAGGCTGGATGGTCAAATCCAACCTCCAGCGGATACTCAACAGTCATTGTTTCGCCCGTGAAAAAGAAGGAAAGCCTCAGTGTTAAACAAAAATGGATGCTTTAAATTGTAATAATATTTCTGACATGATTAGCAATCTGTCTCTGAGCTGTAGTAGTACTCCTGGTCCCGGGCCTCTGTGGTGTTCCTGATGCCCCTCTCCCACCCCTGAAGATCCCAGGTGGGCGAGGGAATGGCATACGGGATCATTCTCCCTCAGCTCGGCCACTCTACACGGACAGGAAGTTAAGTGTGATTGAACGTCCTGCTGGTGGTGGTCGCCCAGCGACGCTGCACTTCCTCAGCCGGCCCACTGTCTCTCGTGTGATTAGTTGGGAGGCGGTTGTTCGCGGTGACGCCCTTTGCATCGAGATTCCTCGCGAGCCACTTCCAGAGGGCAGCAAGGAGAACTTTGCATCTCTGCTGGAGTTTGCTGAAGAACATTTAAAGGTCACCAGCGTGTACGTTTGCTTTTACAAGAACAGAGACGATCGTGCTAAGTTGGTGCGTACGTTTAGTTTCCTGGGCTTTGAGATTGTGAGTCCGGGCCGTTCCCCTGTCCCTCCTCGACCTGACGTCTTCTTTATGGCTTACAACTTCTATAGAGACTCATCCGATGAAGATTAGACTCCTCCTTCCAAACCCTTGTACCCATCACAACTTTTCTCATTTCATTTCCCCAGTCCTTCCCTTGTTCACATCTCTGCTTTTGTTATTGTAATGGAACCAATTTGTTGATGTAATGCAGGCTGACATTATTCCTTTCTCTCCTTCATTTATCATTCCTCCATCTTGAGCCTTTTTTATTTTTGTTCTATATTATAATCCTGTTGTATAAGAGGAAATCATTAGTATGTTGTAATTCTCACAGCTATAAAAATCTATTTGCTTTATTTTGAATGTACATCAAAAAGGTTCAGTTTACACTGTGTTTAGGTACTATTCAACGCTGTGTTTTGATTGGCTTTGAGGTTTAAAATGAGCTTAAAAATATTGGAAGTTTGCAGAGAAAGTGTTGTGATTTCTAATTTCTGCTGCTCGGTGCGTCATGTCCGAGTGGAACTAGGAAGCGAGCTATGTAGGGCATAAAGTTGTAAGTTCTGAAGCATCTACCAATCGAGTGACGATCCTGTTGGGTGACAATTGGTACGACGCCAAAGTGGCTTTACTGCCTGCTGTTTGACTGTGTTTTTGTGCATCATATAACTTGCATTATGACTGAATTCTCCACCCCTGTCTTGTTTGGCTCTGTTGATGTTCCCAGCTTTAGTGTTGTGCTTATGTGAGAAATAAAATGGATTTAAAAAAAAAAAAAAAAAGAAAACCTGTGGAGTGAACTGAAGAGGACAGTCCACCAGCGTGGACCTCGAAAATTGAAGGATCTGGAGAGATTCTGTATGGAGGAATGGTCTTGGATCCCTTGCCATGTATTCCCCAACCTCATCAGGCATTATAGGAGAAGACTCTGAGCTGTTATCTTGCCAAAGGGAGGTAGTACAAAAAGGCTGCTTAAAAAGAAGGACAGTGATACACATCTAAAATTTTCAGAATCTTTCAGACAAATCATAACACTTTTGGAGCAAAAGATGAAACATAAATAGAACTTTTTGGCAATTATTCAGCTCATCATGTCTGGAGAAAGAGGGGTTGCATATATGATCCCAAGAACACCATACTCTCAGGGAAATACAGAGGTGGAAGTAACTGAATCTGGAGGATGGACATTTAAAGTGCATCTATTTATATTTTTTTTCAAATATTGCCTTTCATGGAGTGTGTTTTAGAGCTGTTTGTGAATGTAAAAAGTCTGCACAAAGTTTCAGAAATCAAAGTGCACAACAAACAGAGTTATTGACTCCCAAAAGAAGGAACCGATTCTGAACAGCTGAAATGAGTCGTTAGTAATTTCAGACTTACTTCCTGTACAAACGTACATAGGTTTGTAACAAAAAGCCCCGCCTCTGGTCTTCATTGGCTGCTCGCTGACAGCGGTAGACCAATCACAACATACTGGGACATCTGTCCAATCAGAGCAGATTATGCTGTCTGAAAGGAGGAGTTTAGAATGAATCCTTAAGAACGGATCATTGAATGAGTCGTTTTTGACACTCGGGGGAGGTAATGCTGCAGTTTAAATTATTAGCACATTAAAGTGCTTTTTGACCTTGGATGCATGTACATCTGTTGTATGAGACCTTTAAAACAAAATTAGGCACGTTTCAATTGGTATTGATCCATCCTTGAGAATCAAGTTTTCAGCAAATCCTGCTTTGTATTGATCCTCTTTCACAAAGCAGTCAGGGGTAAAATGACCCAAACAAACATACACACTTAGCTATTGTTTGGGGCATATTTCCTTCAAAAATAAAACCTCTCCACTGCGTCTTCAGTGGTTCTGATGCCGGGAGTATATAAAGACTCTTATGTTCATTCTTACAGACAACAACAGAACACTTACAACGCTTATGAAGCAGAGACATTCTTCTTCTCACTATAGCTGCTCCAACACGGAGAACATGGCGGTCTGTGTGCAGCTCACTCAGGGTCTGTCACCAGTCGTGGGCGGAGCCTGTTCCAATGTGACAATATTGTTGCATAGAAAACGCGAACGACTCATTTTGAGACGCTGTTTATGTAAATTAAAAAGGAGTGGGTGGATTTTTACTAGTATAGGATGGTTGTGTGCACGCTCTGCCGACACACATTTATGTTCAAACTCCATGCAAAAGTGAATTTTGCACAATAGGTCCCCTTTAAATAACAAAACTAAAGAAGTCTGAATACTTATTTCCCCTCACTGTATTTGAGCTGGAGGCATGCAAGACATCACATACATGTTTTCATCATTCACGGTTTCTGAAGAGGCACCTCTATAAACCCAGAGTGTAGCAACCTTCTTATAATCCTAAAGCACTCTGACCTAAGCCTTCTATTTACAATCAGTATTTGACACATTAATGTGATGAATACACATTGCCGAACCATACTGCTTATTGCAGTGTGTCTGTTTCAGGCTCATCTTTGTACCTGCACAAGCTTTTGTCATAAATACCATAATTGTACTTGCTAATGGGTATGACCTTTTGTCATGTCTCCATTTATGTTGCAATACCAAAATCAAGCCTCTAAAAATTGAGCCATATGCAATACCAACTCACAGAAACTGAGCTGACTCTGTGAGAATAAAGCATTTGAGAATGAAGCATGATTGCTTGGAATTCCACATTTAATCAATTGACCCTTGTGTGTCCTGTTATGTATCCTGTGCTTGCCAGGATAATGGTATTCTGCTTCTGGAGAGCTGCCAGGCAAAAAAGAAGGGGGGGGACAACAGCTCACAGAGACAGGCAAAGATGTGGAATGTGTGTTTGAGGGCTTCTTGGTCACTCTTGGTTACACAAGATTGAGAGTAATAAGTCTGCACAGCTCTCTGTTCCATCTACTGACTTCATTACTGGCAAAGTCCCTTTGGCACTGTGTAACATTGTATGATTATGCATGCATGGGTGTAATTTTATTTTGAAGTGCTCGGGACAAGATTAATGAGGGGGTAGAAACATTTAATGTAGTTGCTGTGGTTTACAGCACTTGCATCTTTTTTTCTCTCTGGGATCTATAAACCCAAATAAAAAAGTAAACCAAAAGAGAGCAAGCCCATAGGCTGATTAAACTACATACCTACATGGTATAAAGCCTCGCACTTTAAATTGACATATATGGCATAATATCATGATTATAGTTTTATATAAATAAAGTCATGATTCAAAGATTATATCACAGTGACTATGTTCACATGGACAGCCGTAATCTAATTATTGACCTTACTCTGAGTAAGTCAATATTATGATATAAGGTGTTTACATGAGTCGTTTTTAGAATACTCCTTTCATGTTCCTGTTTTACATGTTATAGAACATAGTTCGATTAACAGCACACTTCATTACATCCCCACGCCACGCCATCCAACGTTCCCTCCAGAATTTCACATATCAACCTACAGTTCGTCTTTGTTTTGGTACCATATACAATTTTGGGTGTGTTTAAAGTTTTTACAAACACTTGAAGTGCTGTTAATTATTTGTCATGCTGTACGTGCAAATAGACGACTGCTTGAAGCCGTGGGCTGCGTCCCAAACCGCGTACTTAACTGCTGTATAGTAGCTGAGACACATGTATTTCGCCTACTATATGCATGTGTTTCGCTTACTGTGTGGTAGGTGACTACATAGTTTGGGACACAGCCGTGTTCTCTTGTTTGCCGTAAAACGGTTGAGCACTGCCATGTGTTTGTGTATGTGTCCTGTCGCAAAATGCGGTGAAAACTCCCACACGACGTTAATAATGTGATTAAGGTGTGTACATGTCTGTAATACATGTCGATAATGCAACTAAAACAGGAATATGCCACATGTCTTAATTCACTTTGCGTTTACTTCGAGTATGACCTTAATCGGATTAAGGTCATTAAAAATTGCTGTTTACAGGGTAGTTTCTTAATCAGAGTATTGTCTTAATCGGGTTAATGTTGGATTATTGTTGTCCATGTAAATGCACCGAGTGTGTGATTCAAACAATATTATAAGGGAGAAATTTCTCTCCCGAATAACTAATAGCATGAATATCCTTAGAAAGTGTTTGGATCAGTTTCTGCCATGAGCTATTATTGTAAAGATTAAAAACCAAAAAAAAATTCAATATGTGGTGGGTACATATCAGACAATTGAATATTTAGTCCCCAACACACTCAGTATAAATTATGCCCATGTATTATGCAATATGTGAAGATGTGCAATATAACAGATGGATGGATGGTTCTATGGTTCTATGTTTCTCTCCACGTGTGAGTGTGCGCGCTCGTGCTGAGATGTTCCACTAAAATAAGTAGTGATGTATGATACCATATTTGCAGTAAATGCCATAGTGGTCATAGCGGTTTCAATTACTTTCTCCTTTTTCACTTGTGTGCATGTCTGACTATGTAAACATGATCTAGTGCTATACACTTAGCAGCTTCTGACTACAAATAACCACAGTCCTGTGCTTTATAGTTGGGGGTAGATTCCTCACATTCTTTTCTACCTCGATGAGTGTTTTCTTCTATATTACAAGCACTTTTCTTAGACCGCTATGGGCCCCCAGCTGTGTGCTAGCTACATGTTCACTGCCTAGGAATTAACCATATCAAGGACCCTGTGTCTGACTTGGACATCCCCTAACAGTGACAACCCCAACAAGAAGCATGAAAATAACAGTAAGATTTACTCTTTGAGTAAATCGCTGTTTTGCCATAATAAATGGCTCAACTGATCCAGGAGTTGAGACCATGAAAATCCTTCTACTTCTCAACAGAGCCATCCTTATAGCCCAAGTGGCTCAAGTGGCTCAATATTGTCTAGTCATGGAGTAAGACTTGATCCAGCTCCTCCTAACTGGGCAGTGTTGAACCAAAAGTGTTGGGGGAGGAGACCGCTCAGTGTGTTTTTGGTAAGTGTGTTATTCTATGGGGTAGAGTGACTTGTGAGTTGGGGTTATAGCAGTAGTTGGACCAGGTACAGCTCTAACTCCACCCTCTAGACTTTGGATTTACCTCTAGTGGATGCTGCATGGATGCCCAATACCTAGTCTTCATCCTTGTCCCTGATCAGAGGAGTGTGAGGATGCTACAGTACATTCTTGTGTCTGCGAGGTTCTCTCAGGCTGATGATCACCTATAGTTTATCTGTTATGGGTCCCCCAATGCACTAGGGTTCAAGCAGTTAGGGAAAAAAGAACAGCATTTTTGTCCAGATCCAGACCGGAGAGAGGTGATCAGGTTCATGAAGATGTAGTTTAAGCCATGCAGCCACAGCACCGGTTCATGTTTGTGGACCAGCATGGCTGTTCCATTGTCCTGGAGAATAGGTTTTACTTCTAAGGGCAGGCACTTCTGTTTCAAAGTCCATTGCCCAATGGTGTTACTTGGACCAGACAGGAGTCATCTTATCCTCAGATAAAAATGTGTCTTACCTCAATAAGAAATGAACAAGGAACTCTCTAATCTAAGCACTGCTTATTGGACATCATCACCCTTGGCTTATAGACCAACTTCTGCATAAAACTTGCATTAATTTCCATATCTTCCTTAAGCATACTTGTATCATATATTAAGGGCTCATGGGTGGATGATGATGATGATGATGATGATGATGATGATGATGATAAAAATAATAATAATAATAAAAATAACAATTCCTTAGATTTACATAGCGCTGTTCTAGGCACTCAACGCACTTTACATTGTATTGGGGGGAAATCTCCTCAGCTACCAGAACTTTCACTTCTTATTTTCTGATACAGGTCACATATTTACTTACGTTGTATGTGGCTTGAGGAGAGTCTGTGAAATTTTTCACACAGAATGATGCAATGACTTGAATATAATATTAACCAGCATGAAGGAGATTCAGACATGGCCTTTGTTCCAAACTTCAGATATTGCGCAAGTCCACTAAAAATGCTTTATACACAACAGACATTTGGAGCCACAGTAAGGTCTCTTGGATTTTGTGTTCTTTCACTGTAGTCAGTAACATTAGCAATACGATTTTTAAAAAGCTGAACAAACATTAAACACAAAGGTGGGCTCAGACAGTGTTGTCAAGTGTATGATGAGGTTCCTAATCAATATTTACTTTTCCACATGAATGTAATCAGAATGGCCCAACACCAAAATATGTTTGCAATGCAAAGGACACAGCTGTGCATTTCTCAGTGAGCACAACACCAAATGTTGATTTATATTGTTTAGTTTTTGTCTGTAAACAGTGAGGAATCAACTGGGATTCATTATTTAACATCTAAGCATTTCTAAGTGGCAGTGGAACATTCAACTGGCAGTCTTCTCTTCAATTTATGTGACAAAAGCCAAGACATACAATACAATAACAGGGGCATGGGAAACAAGGGACTGTTGAATATACAGTCCCCTCTGAATGTACTGGAACAGCAAGGCCAATTCATTGGTTATACTGAAGACATTTGGTTTTGAGATAAATGAGATGATGGATCAGAATTTCAGCTTTTATTTCCTGATATTTACATGTAGATGTGTTGAACAACTTGGAACATGGTACCCTTTTGTTTGAACCCACCCATTTTTCAAGTGATCAGAAATATTGGATCACATGACTGTTAGGTGTAAACCAACATGAAGACCAGAGGGCTGTCTATGGGAGAAAAGCAAGCCTTGTTGAAGTTGAGAAAAGAGGGAAAATCAGAGTCATTGCACAAGCATTGGGTATAGCCAATACAACAACTTGAAATGTCCTGAAAAAGAAAGAAATCACTGTTTTACTAACAACCAGACATCGAACAGGTCAGCCAAGAAAAACAGCAAGAAAAGCCCAAAAATGAGTCATTACCAGCAAGTTCCACAGGGCAGCTATGAAGGTATCACAATCCACCCTTCAAAGAAGACTTTGAGAGCAGAAATATAGAGGGCATGCCACAAGATGCAAACTACTCATCAGCAGTAAGATTCAGAAAGCCAGAATGGGATTGGCAAAGAAATACATGTTGCCACCCAAGATTAACCTCTACCAAAGTGATGGAAAGGCCAAAGTGTGTAGAAAGAACGTATCTGCTCATGAACCAAAACATCCAAGCTCATCTGTGAAACATGGTGGAGGTAGTATCATGGCTTGGGCTTGCATGGTTGCTTTTGAAACAGGCTCACTATTCTTTATTGATGTACAGTAACTCATAATGTTAGCAGCAGAATTAATTCACAACACTACAGACACATTCTCTAACAGTTTAAAGAGAAATTAATCAAATCTTATTGGGAGGTACTTCATTATGCAGCAAGACAATGATGCAAACACACTGCCAACACAACAAAGAACTTGATCAGGGGGGTAAAAGTGGAAGGTTTTAGACTGGCCAAGTCAATCACCAGACCTTAACCCAATTGAGCATGCATTTTACCTTCTGAAGAGGAGACTGAAGGGAGAATCCGCCCAAAATAACTTAACAACTTTAAGAAGCTGTGGTACAAACCTGGAAAAGCATCACAAAGAAGAATGCAACCAAATATTAAGTGATATTTGCTTTAATGTACTTATCTGTTCTGTACTTTTGCTTGCCTAAAAATTGGGTGGTCTGCCACCAAAGGTGCCATGTTCTAAATTGTTTAACACCTCTATTGTCTCATCTTTGTCTTCAGTGTATAGCAAAAACAAATGAATTGGCCTTGCTGTCCCAATACTTTTCAGTGGAGATTGTATACTTAAATGTTTTCTTCTGGATGTCTTAATGATCTATGCTCTATGCTATTGCCTTCTGAGCATGTATTTAACAGGAGTAGAGAAGTGCCTGAATCCAGCTTGACTGGCCTCATTATGCAACTTCAGACAATGCTGTACTGTCCTCTGACAGGGCAACAACCGTCCCTGTGTTTCGTAGCCCTCCTCTTTCTCTGATCTGCTTCTGGGTCATTGCCTTTTCAGATGCACAATATGTTGGAGTTTGGCAGCAATACTGAAGTGCAATATTTTTCACTAGACTGGAAATAAGGTACACCACTTCATAAACATCCCCATTGCTTATTGTTTGTTAGCATTCACATTCAGGGAGAAAGCTTTGTGTATTCTTTGCAATAATTGGGTTTTTGACTGGATTTTTTTCGAGAGATCTTTGAGGAAGTTTTTGACTGTTTGTATTAGCTAGCAGCACCCAGTACACCCTTTTTCTAGGTATTTCCTTGTGTTAAGTTACTTTAGTCGTGAATGGTGTACTGTTTCTTCTAAGCATACAGGACTTTTCAAATTGGAAAAATATGTGAGGCATTGCACATATCAAACTATTATATACATTACATAAGATGATTGATAGAAGAAATATGCATAGTATTGAGGGTGGGTTAGCCAAAGGTAACTTGCTATAGCATTTAAATAGTAGAAGATCTAGATACCAAAAGGTGGTCCCTGTCACATCCAGTCTGTTTTCCTGGCAGCCGTTTTCTGATAATAGGATTTCTCAATTAAGGCAGAAGCTAGCACATAAAGTAGATTGTGTTTGGACTTTAATATTAGATTTCATCTGAGAGATCAATTGAAGTAATTAAGTTTGAATTGGACTTTAAATACCAAGAAGCGTTCATTTGCAATTGACCTTTTTTTTCCACTAAGAGATGGTTGTGGTCGTTAATGTCTATGGTGGTTAATGTCTGAATCTGAGCTCAAAACAGTGAGCATCTTTTTATTTATTTTTTTAATGGTGTGAGAGAAGTGAACTGCTGTTGGAAAGGATTTACTCATCAGTGAAGACTTGTAAAATAAGCATGATGCAAAACAGATTACTGTGACATTCAGAGTTTACGTTTGTTTTGATATCTTGGAGTTGCCTGTGTCACCTTTTGTTCTTGATGAATAGTGAGAGGCAGTCAGACCATTCTCGTGTTTACCCTCACCAAGCAACCACATCCTTACATTTGCAGTTGCCATGGAAACTATGGATGGTTCCTCTGCACTCTTGTTTTACAGCAAATGGCCTGCTGTATTGACACTAAAAAGAATAAATCCAGATGCTTGTTTAAGCTTACTACAAGAGCATGTTTGGTTCTTGCTGATTTAAGACTGAAGGATTTATTTTTTTACATTTGCAAATTTTCATGTACCAGTGAAGCAGCAAAAATAATAATACATTTGGCCCACAGGTCCCAACTTATTTATATTGGCGTACTTGGCTCAAGTTGATTGAAAATGTACAAATGAAAAAGGCTAGGATTTTCAGACAGGTTATTTTGTTTAGAGTCTTGTGATTTGACCGTTGTGAGACCATGCCTGATTCACTAAACCCAATGTAACAGACTTTATGATGTTTGATAGAGTTCCTGATAAATGATTTACTGTGTTATAGGCTGCTGTTCCTCTAGTCAGTTGCGTATTTTAGCTTACTGTGTGTTTGTCACCTTTTCTTGCTTCTTTCTCGTGTGTACGCATGTGACCTGGATCAAGGATGGGATATTTGCTTGATTTAAGAGCCACAAGCTTTCTGATCCATCCAATTATTGAATAAAAGTCACCACAGTTAGGTCAGTGTCTGCCTCAGGTGTAGCTGGGTGAGCATTAAGTCTTGAACTGAGAACAGGAGGGAGGGACTAAAGGAGAGACAGAATGAGAGAGCGAGAGAGAGAGTGTGTATGGGAGAGAGACATATCTGGACAAATCTGAAATGACATACGATGTGTGCCAATTCGAGTCCAACATTGAATAATTCAGCACAATTGAATAATTAGGAATTACTATGGGAAGTGGAACATGCCAAAAGCAAGCAAGCCCTGCGCTACCCATCACAACTACACAGTGCGGACCAATTTGATCCACCCAATTTTGGCTGTCCAGTGAATAGCACATGTAAATTGATCTGCACCATCCAGTCGGTCACGCAGATGAAAATGTTATGCATTGTTCAGTTGTGCTGGGTAGTGCAATTTCATCATGCTTTTGGGTTGTTCTGCTTCCAATAAATGACTATTTCTGGGGTCAATATTGCTATTTTATAACACAAAAATGTCATATTGTATTTATTTTCTTCTGTTCTTTTTTGCACTGTAACTCTAACTAAATTATTTTTTTTAAAAGTATAGATTTCCAGATTTATCACACTGCCATTGTTCTAAATGACTTGGACATAAACAAATAAATAACAAAACAAAAATCAACTTGGTCAACTGGGTTTCAAAGTGATGTTAAAGCTCCACTACTGCTCCAGCAGATGAAAGGAACAGGGCTACATCACATTAGTTGGATTGGGGAGCAAGCATTGCAATTGCAACTATGCTAAAAGCAATATATATCCTGGTAAAAGTCCAACTGCAAGACCCAGTGGTATGATGAACGGTCCTGGTGCATTTGCACACATGTGGGCTTCCCCTGATTGATGGGAGAACAGGGCAAAGCAAAGAACTTTTTTTTTTTTTTCCCCTGCTCAAAACAAAGACTGAATTGAATCGTTTGATTGCATGCTTGAGTGACTATTTCTATTAGACTATTACAAATTAATATTTGTACTTGTGTGTATAGATGGTGTAACACTGTGGGCCTGATATTGAACTGTGGTTTATTGAATTCAATCCAGAGGGAGACCAAGCTGAAAGGATGAGACTATTTTTATAGGAGCCATTCAAGGCACCTGACTAAATTGTCAGTCGTAAAAACTTTCATGAATCAAGTTCCCAACAGAGATCTTGATGCCAAATAAGGTTATGTTTAAGGCTGTATGGTCCCCCTCGCTAACTGGGTGAGTGTACTCAGAGCAGCAACATATTTTATGAGCACTGTCCTACCTCACTTATCATATGCTTGTCATAAATCCACACTAATGGGTGTGGTGTTCTGTGGAGATATGATAAAGTAGTCTTTTTTTTTTTTTTTTTTTTTTTTTTTAAATAAATATTCCACAATCCATAGAGATGTTTATATCACACTATAACAGCATAATTTACTGACACTGTGTCCCTGGTGTTAAATATATACTGTAGATGTCAAGAGTGTTGAGAAAGGGGCCTGGTTTGTCTGTAGGCCTACAATTTGTGTGCTTTAGCCTCTTCCATTTAAACATTTAAACTGCTGTGTGTGTGGTGTTGTTTTTTTTCTTCTCCTAGATTGTGGTTTGACTGACTGCTTACGTGCTCTGCTGCATGTCTCCCTGGTTCTGTATCCCCCCCAACCTGTTATATGTGGTCTTGTCTGCAGAGGACATTAACCATAAAAGAGTCTGAGAATCTTTTTATATGTCTGACTTTGTTGCATTTTAAAATTTGCTATATATACAAATAATATGTCAGCTATTATTTAAGACAGGCTGCTGTCTGACAAACTGGTTGTGCCTGGTCTTGGTTTTTCTTTGCATGCAAAATACTCGGTTTTACTCGTTTCAGATGTTAGAAACTTAATTATAAGGTCTAATAGGTTGAGAGCTGAAATTTCATTGGTATTAAGGAGAATTTTCATGACCGCATGTACAGTCTCTCAATCACCAAGCCCCTCTAAATATAGATGTGTGTGTTAGTGTTCTTTGGTTTGGGTATAGCTTTCCTAAGACCAAATGCAGTTTCTCACAGAAGTAGAGATTTCACTTCCCCTGTAAGAAAAGGAAGGCTGTGTCTGTGTAGAGGAATCATCGCACCGACCTAACTCCTGCAATGTTCCAGGATGTCTGTAGTGATTATGATGGATTCACACGGGATGAGGATATAACGTGTATCTGGACTGCAACAAGATTAGTATTTATTTACGCATGTATATCACACAGATGGGAGTGTCTTCACGTTGTACACATGGTTTTCACATTTAAAATCCCGCATGTACGTCAACATAAGGCTGCACAATTATGGCCAAAATGATAATCCTGATTATTTTGATAAATATTGAGATCTCGATTATTTATCACGATTCTTCATTGATTTTAGGGACAACATATTTTTATTGCACTTTCACATTTAAATAAACAGACCGCTGCTTTCACCTCCATGTTGTGCTACATTCCTCCTAATGTACAAATCTTTGCATCAAATTAGACTGGTCCTTAAAGTGCATCATCTCATAGAAGCAAAATATAAATAATAAATAAAATTGTACCCAAAATATAGGATAAGTAAAAATGCCATCAACCAAATGAAAATATGCATCAAATATAACAATATGCAACTAAATGATGACAATTCAGGCGTATGTAGAAAAGGCAATAACAGTGTTTATAGGAGGAGAGACGCAAAACAGTTTCTTTTACGAGATTTAGGACCACAGTTTAAGTTTAGTGGGTGTTTTTTTTAATTTAAGAGATGGTAGCGTTAATGTGCCACAATATAACACACAAGTAGGCATGAGAGAACTTGAGCTTGTCAATTATGACAGAATTTAGGAACATAGTGTGTGATCAATAAAAGATGGCGGTTGTGAGATTGGGAAGTTGAGAGAAGCAGATGATGTTCAGTGTTACTCGTCATCATAATGGCTTCTCTGCAGTATTTCCACACTTGTTCGGTTGACTGAGGTGATGAAAAGCAGTGTGAAAGTAACTGTTGCATGGCGTAGATGCATTTTGAACTTTCTGTAGTTTTTATTCCGATTGTATTATACAACTCCGAACAGGTCACTCACACCGATGCGAATAAATATTTATTCACAGTCGCAAAAAGTACTCTTCAGTCGCAAATGTGAGTGAAATGGTCGCACTGTGGAGCACTGACTTTATCCGCAAAGTTTTTTTTTCCTGTTCGGCGTGATGTTTAATGTCCCTGACAACCTCTGTAGTGCCATTTAGCATCGTGCTAGTGTCATGATTTATCCTAAAATTAATACAGTGTGAATGTGTTCCTTTTTAACATCAAGAAACTAGTCTTGTTGCACATACTGACACATATATTATAGCTGCAACAACTAATCGATAAAAATCGATAATAATTAATTATGAAAATCGTTGTCAACGAATCTCATTATCGATTAGTTGGTCTGCACATGGCACGGGGGAGATTTACTCATTACGTTACTTCTGTTCTGAAAACACACTTCGGAGAGTAAATACTAAAGTTGTGTCCCAAATGAAGTAATATACACTTACACTATGTACTCTGCACTACCGTCTAGTGTGTGGATTTTAGAAAGGTAAGATCATCTCAAATATTACACTAGCGGGTTTTTTTTACTAGCCAGAAGTATAAGCCACGACAGCGCATGACGTCATTCGCACGCTAGCATTAGCAAACACCCAGAGTCACCGATAATTATTTTGTTCAGTTTACTTTCTGTCAGTCTTACCTTTTATTCCCAAGGTGACCTCAGTCACCATCAGACAGAGGCAAAATCGTCACGTGACTGAGGAAGAAAGTGTGTAACCTCCAAGTCCTCTAAGGCAGGCTGCATTTTAAACACCGTGGAAATTAAACTGATGCGTGAGGACAAACTTATGTTTATATCCAAAATGCTCCACTGTGTGTAAGGGGCAGGAGAAACTGGTGCAAGGTGCTTAAAAGGTTTAATTTAAGTTTATTGTCATTATATGTTGTATTTGCGAGCTTGCAGTGTAAATTCTGTCGTTTATTATAACGGAAGTGGTGTGTTAGTAACGAGGCTGCGTTGCTGATCACGCGCAGTGTAGACGCGCTGAAACAGAGTGGGAGCGCGAGTAAGATCTGTAATATCTAATTAAAATACGATGATTAAAAGTAAACACAAGTAAAATAATATGTCTAAAGGCAGTGAGTAACAGAAACCACAAGGTGCAGTGAAATAGAATTCTATATATATATATATATATATAGAATATCTAGAATAGAATTTTTTATATATATATATATATATATATATATATATATATATATATATATATATATATATAACACACTGGATTGCAGTAAATTAACTCAATACTTAATGCTGTGATAAAACACTGTGTTTTGTTATAATTTGAAAGAAACCAATGATAATTCTGAAAGCTCCATTTACTTGTTTTAACGTAACTCTGATTCCTGTGTTTTGTCTCTACAGGTTTAAGTGCAGCTAAACTGTTGGTTGAGTGTGGTTTAAACCCTGTGGTGTTGGAAGCCAGAGACCGTGTTGGTGGAAGAACTTTCACTGTTCAGGTATGAGGAGCGTAGAAATGTGTGGTTTATTTCATCTCTATGACACTCAGAAATCCCAACTAGATCCTGTGATTTGTTTAGCAAACTTCACTGTAGGCATGTAAACTCCCTGTTTATTCTGATCCGTCTGTAGCGATTTATAGTACGGGCTGTTTGGGGATTGTACCAGCGGATTTATAAATTAGCCCCATGTTCTTCCATGTTCTACTTTGTATCATTTGTATTAAATCATTTGAATAGTGGTACCGAGTTATGAATTTGACATGTGCCTCAGAATAAACATGCCAAATGGGTGGATTTGGGTGGAGCATACATCGGGCCCACTCAAAATCGGATTCTGCGTCTGGCCAAGGAGTACGGGGTTCAGACTTACAAAGTCAACGAAGAAGAATCCCTAATTCACTATGTGAAGGTAAGAAAGAAAGCATGCCTCCTACCGTTGCAGCATAAACACACTCAAAGCTTATCGTTGCTGTGTGAACATTCCCAAGAGAAATAAACAATGAGCTGGGCTTTAAAGCATTGACTATTTTCAAAAGATAAAATACCCTCTTCATCCTGCATGCTTATGTTTGAGTGCACAGAATGTAATAGCTGGGCTTGAGCTCTCTCTGTCACATAAAGCCATTGGCTCAGAGGCTTGTTTAGCATTATGGTGTGACAGAGCCGGGAGATGCTAATCAGTGCCTGAAGGAAGTGTGTAATATGGTTTCTCCTGTTCAGATTGGACACGGAGGAAGGAAGGAAAAACAGCATCCACCCCACCCCTCTTGCCTCTTATATCCAATTTGAGCAGACTCATCTCTGCCCTTAGCACACACATTCTGCTTGCTCTTATTAGATTCCCCTGTAGATTCAGCTCCTCTATGGCTCTGGCCAGAATATGGAGCTGTAAATCATAGACATCTGAAAAAGGTTCATGTGGTGCCCTCACCGATTAATTTAATTTGTACATTAATAACGTACACATGTGGTACAAATGCACTCGGAGGCTTTGTACAATGCACATGCATGTAGAGAGTGTGTACAATGAGTGAAAGGTCAGAGAAAATTCAGTGGAGCATGTTTGAGGAGGCTGGTGGAAAACCCTGGAGACATACACACTCTGCACAAATATGGAGTCATTCATACGCGTAAATCAGCATGCTGCTGTCAGTCACGTACAGTAAAGCAAATTTCAGCATTGGATCAGTGTTTCTCACATTTCATGCTCATGCTGTGCTTAAACAGCATGCATCAGGGTATTGCCTGAATTGTTCTGCTTATCAGAAAGTTAATAAAACCACACACAAAGATTTGTTCCTTAGTACAGTGCTGGTAAAACTAGCAGTGCAACTGCAGCTCTCTGTGTAGTGGAGTGATAGCACGTGATATTGAGGTTTTATGTATTGCTGATTAAAGCAGCTTGACAGAAGCATTGCGTGATGTCACGTCAGCTGCTCTGTGTTTTGTCTGTTGATTCCCAGAGGCAGAATTACTTTCACAAAACAAAGCGACAGGCAGGGGCAAATCATGTGCGGTCAGAGAATGTTTTTATATTATATATTGTATTGTATTATATTATATTATATTAAATATATTTTTAATGATTTAGGCTTAGCTACATATTTGGCGAGACGTTTTGTTTGAAAAATGGTTGAAGTAGATTTGGTTGTTCATTCTGGCAAAAGCCATGCATTATTCCTTCTACAGACCACAAAAAACGTTTGCTTTCTATTCTACCAGAGCTCAAAGAGTAGTGTTACTGTTGACATAACCTATTTCAGAGGAGCAGTCTATACAGCCACTACCACATGTATACAATTAGCTGCTTGTTTTTTTTGTGCCTGAATGTTTCTTGTCTTTTACAGTGGCCATCTGAACCTTATTTATGACCCATACTTCTCTACATCTGATTGCACTTGATTGAGTGCATGCGTATATACATTCTTCCTCTGAATCCACACTGAGGCACTCATCCTGCGCCCTCATCTTGGCTTCAGCTCCCCTAAAAAGGCGACTGCGATCAGTTCTGGAAAACCTGGTTCCCTACATTTCCCCCTCCCTCCCCTCTCTATCTCGTTGCTTGTCCCTGTGTTTAGTAAAAGGGGTGTTGCCCTTCATTCACTTCACCCAATGCAAACATTGAGTATTTACAGTTTGTAAACTGTGTTCTGTTGATACAACCTCTAATTAGAGAGCCTTTTGTGCATGACCTGAGGAATTGTTTAAGATCACCATGACAGGTTATGAAGAAGCATTTGATTGCATAATGAAGTGTGTGTGTGTGTGTGTGTGTGTGTGTGAGAGAGAGAGAGAGAGAGAGAGAGAGAGAGAGAGAGAGAGAGAGAGAGAGAGAGAGAGTGAGTGAGTGAGTGTGAGAGAGAGTGCAGTAACCTGCCAGGAGGAATTTTAGCAACAAGAGCAGGGCAGGACATTGCACTTGGGTGATACACAGAACAGACATTCCAGACTGGACACGGTTCCAAAGTTGCCAAATAAACAGGGAAGTAAACCTAGGGATTGAATCTGAAAATTTTGGGGGGAAAGGGTACATTCTTTATTTCAAGAAATGTTGTTTAATATACAGTTTGGACTGTGGCCTAAACGATATTTACTTAATATTGACCTACACATTTTTTAATTAAATTTTAACTTTTTTTTTTTTTTTTTAAATACATAACACACTCAATACAAACAGAAGTTAACACGACAGGCACAGTACAAAAGAAAAATGAGATATGATGCACCACAAGATGGATATGTTGGGAGACAAAGCAAACAGGCATGGGTCTTAATAAAGTTCTCCCAAATATTTACACTGTCCTCCACTAATATTGGTACCTTTTGGTAAGGCTGTGAAAAATTCTTTATTGTTTAACCGTTTGATATTTTGTTTAAAAAAAATCAAACAATTGCAAACACAACACAGTTTTATGAAGGAAAAAAAAACTGTTAAATATATGTGCCACAATTATTGGCACTCCTGTGAAGTCATATGAGAAAATATATTTGAAATATATTTTAGTACACCTGGGCAATTAGGAACAGGAGATTGTTCAACTATGACCTCCTGTTTCACATGGGTATGAATGAGTTAACACACAGGCCAAATTCCCTTAGTCATTTATAACAATGGTCAAGACCAAGGAATATAGCTGTGATGTGCACCAAAAGGTTGTTGAGCTTCACAAAATAGGAAGCGGCTATAAGAAAATGGCACAAGCATTGAAAATGCCAATTTCCAAAATCAGGGCAATAATTAAGAAGTTCCAGTCAACTGGAAATGTTATGAATCAACCTGGAAGAGGAGGTGTGTCTATATTGTCTCAACGCATAGTGAGACGATATAGACACACTGTGAAGAGGATAGTTCGAGTGGCCAAAAAATCTCCAAGCATCCCAGCTGGAGAATTGCAGAAGCTAGTTGCGTCTTGGGGTCAGAAAGTCTCCAAAACTACAATCCGAAGTCAAATACATCACCACAAGTTGTTTGGAAGAGTTTCAAGAGAAAAGCCTCTACTCTCATCAAAAAAACAAACTCGAGCATCTTCAGTTAGCCAGACACTACTGGAACTTCAAATGGGATCGGGTTCTATGGTCAGATGAAACCAAAATAGAGCTTTTTGGCAATAAACACCAGAGTTGGTTTTGGGGCACACAGAGAGGTAGCCATATGGAAAAGTATCTCATGGTACCTCACCATGTGGTGGTGGCTCTTTACTGTTTTGGGGCTGTTTTTCTGCCAGAAGACCTGGACATTTTGTTTGGATGCATGGCATTGTGGATTAAAATGGGCCGTGATTGGATTTTCCAGCAGGACAATGATCCAAAACAGACATCAAAATCAACAGAAAAATGGTTTACTGACCACAAAATCAAGGTCCTGCCATGGCCATCCCAGTCCCCTGAGTTGAAACCCATAGAAAAACTGTGGGGTGAACTGAAGAGCAAAGTCCATCAGTATGGACCTCGAAATTTGAAGGATCTGTAGAGATTCTGTATGGAGGAATGGCCTCAGATCCCGTGCCATGTATTCTCCAACCTCATCAGGCATTATAGGAGAAGACTCAGAGCTGTTATCTTGGCAAAGGGAGGTACAAAGTATTGACTAAAAGGGTGCCAATAATTGTTGCACATGTATATTTAACAATTTTGATAAACCTGTGTTGTGTTAGCAATTGTTTGATATCCATGAGAGCAGGGTATTTCTGTGAATTTTTTTTTATCAAAAGGTTAAACAATAAAGACAATTGTTCACAGCCTTCTTTGCTCATATTTACCAAGTATTCGTGGAGGGCACTGTATGTGTGCATGATTTCCGTTCAGTTTTGCTAATGTTTTTCACATTCAAACCTTTCCAGCATCTAAGTATCTAGTTACTGCTGTAACTATACCTGCAGTAACAAGGAAGAAGTCATTGTTTTTAATCTGAGGAATCTGTTTTGTTGGAAGATACATTTGACCATCATCTAGTACATCTTTTTATTCTGTTAGTGTTTTATTAGAAAAATATATTTAATTATTATGCTCATCTCATTAGACATTTTTGCTAAACTTACAGCCATTCCCAAATTGTCCCTCTTGAGAAATAACCTGTAACATCCATGAAAATGTGAGCGATTTGGTATTAAAAATATTAAGTATTAAAAATACTTTTTTAGTTGTTCTTCATTTAGTGAAATTATTTACTGTATTATTCCACTTCTGTTTTTCAGTACATCATTTAAATGTTTATAATTGGTTTTCTGGTCCATTATGCACCATCCTCTAGACCTTGTTTTGAATGACCCTGTGACACCTTTTTGAAAATCTGAAAACTTAACTGTTACTATGACTATGTATGAATGTTTTGACATCTGTAACTTGACTGGTGGAAAAAAAACTGGGTATTGTATAATACCCAGGATAAAATATGTCTGGTATACTGAAATATTCTCAACAAGAAACTGTGCCATGTAGTCACGAATCATCTTCAAACAATGAACACCCCCAGCCACATTAGGCTATTAAGCCATTATACTGTATACAAGCTCAGTAGCAGTTACCTTTACTTCTATTTTGGAAATGTCATCATGAAAGCATAGCTATCTGCATCATTGTTGAAGTATGGCTTTATTACTTTATTACACAAAATACTACAATGTGTTGAAACTTTGATTGTTTTTTTTTATTGTGGCAGTTACTCAGCAATCAAACCCCTGGCTCTTAGCCACACAATGAGCTGAACATTTTGTAATAAGGGTGAGCAATCTGAGCAAAGTGTTCAGGCTAATCAGCTTTCCTATAGCCCTAATCCTAGTTTGTCCCATCAACCTCGTACCATACCGTCCACTTGAGCAAGTATATCCCAGCATATCAGGGATTAATATTGCTGAAGATTAAAGGTTGTGAAGGGAAGGCTTCAGAGCCAGTGTGTGGACACAGGAAGCAGACAGGCTAGGCTCATACTGTGCCTACGAGAAAACACGGAGCGCACGGCGTCTCTCATCTGTGCATTTGCTTCACTTCTGTCACCATGGGAACAGACCTGTTGCTGGATGGTGAGCGAGCTACCGTGCTCTAATGCAATTCTCTGAGGCGTGCATACACACACACACACACACACACACACACACACACACAGCCCTATTATTACACAGATAAATGTAAAAAAAAATATATATTTCTGCTTGCTGCTTTCTATCGCTATATCTCTTGTAAGATATTGATGAATGGAAATGCATTGCCTATGTGGCACTCTGTTGCATTTAGTGTGAGGTCTGCTTTATTTTCAGATCAATAATCCATTATGATGTCCGCGCAACGTATAATCAGCTCTCATCAAAATCGCCGCACATACTTGGCTGGATGGGTGATGCTTTCCTTTTATTGCTCCAATTAACATTTCGGTGCATCCTTCTGTTGTTTGGAGATCCATGTATCTGTGCTTGTTTTCCTCAGATAGGAGTGCCACTTGCTGTTACCATCTTACCATGCTTTTAGGTCCATACTTTACTTTAAGGTTTTCTAAAGAATGGTCCTTTTAATTAAACTGTGTGTGTGTGTATGTGTGTGTATGTGTATATATATATATATATATATATATATATATATATATATATATATATATATATATATATATATATATATATAATCTCTATATATAATCTCTATCTCAACTACTACTAGATAAAATTCTGAACGTCAGAAGTCATGCAGTGTTGTAATCCTAGCTCCTGATCATTCTAGCCCCTTTATCAGTGACCCTATTACAAGGCTGTGCAAATTGAGTAACTGTTAAAGTCATATTAGAGTGAAGCAATAGATTAGGGAAAATTTATATCCTCTGGTGTACGTGTCTCAGAACTTGAATCTGTAGTCAAATATTAATCAATCAGCCATAAATGCATTTATTTAAGAGTCCCTCTGCAGCAAAGCAATTCAGGTATGAAGTAACGTCTGCTTACTGTTACCCCATCGGCCAGCTATGGACCATGTTGTCATCCTGACTAAGCATTTCCACTACTGTGAGAATGAAACAGTGTGAACAGACATCCTGTGTCATATTGCTGCTGTGTGCCAAAGAGCAATATTTTTCTTTATGGTAATGAAGTCTTTATTTTATTGAGATTACAGCTGGAGTTATCATTTCTTAAGGACCTGTAATAATTTGAGACCCCTTAAAGTGGCAAAATAATTGGCAAATTATATGCCAAAATTACGTGACTTCCTGTGTTGTTCTTTAAAAACCTTACACTTAATAGGATCTAATTACCTCTGATCTTGAATTGTGAAATGCTTTATAGGCTGAGGAGAAATTACCCCCCCCCCCCCCTTTGTTTTTGCTTATTTCAACACAGGCCATGAAAAATGCAGTGACGAATATTTTAGGCAGACCAAAAGTTTTCCACTCCAAAGCATCATTATAATTCCAGTTATGATGCATGAGGATTAAAGACATTACGTCAGACAATGACATGTTATGATCATTTTAGTTTTATGGTAGCTTGCTGAGGTGCAAAAAAAAAAATAACTTTCATGATGGTTGCTATTATTTCTCCTAGGGGAAGTCTTATCCATTCAGGGGGCCTTTTCCCCCAATGTGGAACCCTTTAGCTCTGATGGACTACAACAACCTCTGGAGGACTATGGACAAGATGGGTATGGAGGTAAAGTCAACTGCAGTATGCAGGAACAGGAATTCTCTGTTCACATAGGAGCTGATATGAACTGGTTTGACTTGGAGCTGTTCAGGTCTTTCAGATTATCAGTTGTTTAGTATGAATAGACATTGACATTGTTATTGATGTACTTCATGGTAGCTGATTGTGACTGTATACTGCAGATCCCAAGAGAAGCTCCATGGAGGGCCCCACATGCTGAAGAGTGGGATAACATGACCATGAAAGAGCTCTTGGACAAGGTTTGCTGGACAAGGTAGTGAAAACACCATGAAACTGTGATGAGCGAAAAATGTTCAGTGATGATTTTTATGAGATGGGGATTCTTGTTGCAACTGCAAACCTATTTCTTTAAATTGTTTCCATGCAGCACTGCCCGCCGCTTTGCCACGCTGTTTGTTAATGTGAACGTGACCTCAGAACCTCATGAGGTTTCCGCTCTCTGGTTTCTCTGGTATGTCAAGCAGTGCGGAGGCACCATGAGGATCTTCTCCACCTCTAATGGAGGCCAGGTAAATCACACCAGCTCACCAGACTATTAAATGAATGCCTTAATGTTAACACACTGACTTCAGTCTCTGATATATTGTTTTATAATAAGGCCTTGAACGGGCTCGGAACTTGATTCTATGATTTTTACGTTTGCACAGAAATGAGTGGCATTTTTGCTGTTTGTGTGTTTGTGTGCTTACACACATCTTTCTGTTCATCTCTGATGCTGATTACAGTGTAGTCAGGTAACATTGTGTGCATGACATGATGTATTTTTTTGTAAAGAAATGCAGGTGCATGCAAGCGCTAATTGGCATTGAATTGAATCTTCTGCATCCTAACATAAAATCCTGTAATCAGCACCTTTTTTTTTTTTTTAAACCCCTAATTTAGTTAATCATAGTGCACACAATGGGGGATTCTGAGAGCTGGAGGACAGCCATTCGTTGGCATTGATAAAATAATGAATGCTCAGCTGCCATAGCTACAGAGGAAGAGTAATTCACACTGGGGTAATTAGAGAACTTTATTATGAGGTTCTGAGTGATTTCCTACTGTCTGGCACCCTTTAAAGATGGGTTGCTCTGTGTTGGATATTGTAGTGATTTGTTCTGCTTTGGGGTGTGTCTGTGTGTGTATTTGTGTGTTTGCTTAGTAAGTGATCGACGTGCAGCCTGAGAGGGGAGGCCAGTGTTTTGTGGCCTAAAAAGAGACATATCTTGTGCAGGTGAACAAACACGGTTAGCAAGGATTGCCGTTTCCTTTATAAGAGAACTCTCAACATATTATTAGATCATTTAAAACTCTTTCAAAGATTCACTGTCTTGAAACAAAACAAAGCCTGCTTTTCTACAGTTAAACGCTCTATACAGAAAGAGTTAAAATACTTCATGTTAAAAGTTAGAAAATGGAAAATGCTGGTACATTTTATCGAGCCTTTAATTTATGATTGTTACAGCAAATAATTTGAGCAGCTGATCAAACCTTTTTAACTTGGATACAATTACGTTGGGTATATATGAAACATTTCTATGCAGAACCTGACTCTCAATGATTCGAACTCCGCAGCGGTGGAACATTGTTTGAACACTCGGGTCTTTGAAATATGGAGCCACCTGTTGGTAAACAAAGGAAATGCATACCGAATAGAAATAAAATCATCTATGCCTATGCACTGACTAAGAACAGAACTAGACAGAAAAAGTTCCAGAGGGAACGTGGAACCAAAAAAATACAGACTGCAGGATTATTGCAAGGCCTCAATTTGTTCATGTTTCTATCTGATGAAATAATGTTGTGTTTTTTGTCCCCAGGAGCGCAAGTTTCAAGGAGGAGCAAATCAGATCAGTGAGTGCATGGCCAAAGAGCTGGGAGACAGAGTCAAGCTTCAGAGTGCTGTCTGCAGCATCGACCAGAGTGGAGAGATGGTGGAAGTCAAGACCATCAACGAGGAGACATATAAGGTAAGCAATTTATATTCACAACAGGCCACAAGCCTTCTACATGCACAGACTTTATAGGGGATATGTCCCCTGCTCTCAAAAAACAACAGGTTATTGATTAGATTACATCATTAAAAGCCCCTTCTGTATTTTTTGTGGAATATGACCATGCAGTCTGTGTAGCTTTGCCATTCTGCTTTTACTACAGTGTGTGTCGTGGATGTAGAGGATTTCTCCATAAATGTAGTTTTTCTAAATCCTATCCAAGTAAATGTGCTTGGACCACTTTCCACCTGTTAATATTATTACTGTTGTTTCATTAAATAGTGACTGCACCATAGTAGACTGTACACATTTCCAAATCTGGACAGTTTTGGGCCATAAAAAGAGTTCTTTGCAGCATGTGTCTTGGTGTACATGTAACCATGCAGGCTTGTGGAATTGTGACCACTAAGCTGCTCTCCTTGCCCTGACCACATCCTCTTTCTCTTGCTAAGGCTCATTAAGAGCTGCTACAGAGAGCATTATCCTGTTGACCCGAGCTGGAAAGTCTTCTACTAGGAACCCTAGAATACCCACTCCAATACAGTTGTGTAGGATGATTTACTGTGAAGCTGACAAACATTTTTAGATGTCCCAGAAATTATTGTATCATTTGGAGTGTTAGTGTGTGTGCACATACTGAGTTGATGGTTTATTGGTAATTATATAGGTAGTGAGAAATAGCATAGCACATAGTTTCTAGAGTTATATCCACATATTGGTTAATTGTTGCTACTCCTAAATAAACTGTAAACCCCAATAGTTATCCTACAATTATGATCTGGGTGACAAAGGCATTATGTCTCACATCCCTAAGCTAAAGTTACATATTTAAAGTGCACGATTCAGTGGATGAATATAATGCTTTGAAATACCTGACATAACCTTGTTTACACTGAATAAGGCTGAACATAGGCAGGTTTGAGTTCATGGACTTGTTGTCTTGGTAACAAGTCTGACAGCAGTTCCAGACAAATCCAGGATCATGTCAAATCATTAACCATACAATCCAGCTAAATCAGCAATCCATGTACAAAGACCAGGCCTCGGGTTTCACATCCAACAGTTTCAGTACTTTTGTGTGCACAGCTGATAAAACATTTATCCGAAATTTCTTTTTACTATGCTACAGTTTTTACTAAAACTGTTTTTACTATCAGCCATAACCATTATTATTATTATTATTATTGGATACCGCTTGTGCCACCAAAAGTCCTCTGATCAGTCAAGGCATGGATTCCACAAGACCTCTGAAGGTGTGCTATGGTATCTGGCACCACGACGTTAGCAGCAGATCCTTTAAGTCCTGTAAGATGTAAGGTAGGGCCTCCATGGGTCAGACTTGTTTGTCCATCACATCTCAGAGATGCTCAATAGGATTGAGACCTGGGGAATTTGGAGGCCAAATCAACACCTTGAACTCTTTCATGTTCCTCAAACCATTCCTGAGCAATTTTTTTGCAGTGTGGCAGGGAGCATGATCCTGCGGAAGGAGCCCACTGTCATTATAGAATACTGTTGCCATGAAGGAGTGTATTTGGTCTGCAGGTCATTTAGTTAGGTGGTATGTGTCAAAGTAACATCCACATGAATACTAGAACCCAAGGATTCCTAGCAGAACATTGCTAAGAGCATCACACTCCTCCACCAGCTTGCCTTCTTCCCATAGTGCATCCTGGTGCTATCTCTTCTCCAGCTAAGAGATGCACATGCACCTGGCTAGCCATATGATGTAAAAGAAAAAGTGAGTCAACGGACCAGGCCATGTTCTTCCATTGCTCCATGGTCCAATTACGATGCTTGTGCACATTGTAGGCGCTTTTAGAGGTGGACAGGGATCAGCATGGGCACTATGACCGGTCTGTGGCTATTCAGCCCCATATGCAGCAAGGTTAGGTTGGGTACAGCTTATCAGAGTACAAATACAGAGACAATGAAATGCAGTTAAATAAGCTGCATCGCACTGTGTCTTCTGACACCTTTCTATCGGAGCCAGCATTAACCTTTTCAGCAATTTGTGCTATAGTAGCTCTTCTGTAGGAGCAGGCCAGACGGGCTAGTCTTCGCTCCCCCATGCACCAGTGAGCCTTGGGTGCCAATGACCCTGTCACTGGTTCACCAGTTGTCCCTCCTTGGACCACTTTTGTGAGGTACTAACCACTTAATACTGGGAACACACAACAAGACCTGCCATTTTGGATATGCTCTGACAATTGTGATGGCTGGACAACTGGGTCAATATCACTCAGATCCTTATACTTGCCCACTTGCTGCCTAATGTATTCCACCCCTTGACAGGTGCTAATGTTATGAGATAATCAGTGTTATTCACTTCACCTGTCAGTGGTTTTAATGTTATGGCTGATGGAAAAATGTGTCTGTGTGTACAAGTTGTGCTTATTAATAAGCGTAAATACTTTAAATGTTGAATGCTCTGTTCTTTGCTGTAGGCGAAATACGTTATTGTTGCCATACCACCAGGGTTGAATTCGAAGATCCACTTTAACCCTGAACTTCCTCCACTGAGGAATCAACTTATCCACAGAGTACCCATGGGCTCAGTCATCAAGTGCATGGTCTACTACAAGGACACTTTCTGGAGGAAGAAGGGTAATTAATCAGTTCAAGTAGTTTTGAGACCCCATCACCTAAGAAGCAAAATGCAATTATATTTTAAATATTGACATGCTTGGTCACACATAACACACCTCCGTTTAAAGTACAGTCAAAAGGAAGGCTAATCTTCCCAGTATAAACAAGGAGTTGTGGACATAGGAGTATTTAACTCAAATAAATTCAATAAAACTAAAGTGAACGTTTATATTCTTAAATGTTCAAGTTTAGCTGAGAGCTAGGAGAAAGGCATGGCACAAATCAAAAGGGTTTTAATGGAATGAAAACTCACTTTTCGGCCTTGATCACCAAAATCACATGCGCGCGCACACACACACACACACACACACACACACAGTTACGTGAGTCTCATCTCTCTCTCGTGGCTCTTCTCTCGCCCTCCTTTATCTCCTTGCTGCTGCTCAGTGAAACCGATAAAATGGTTCTGTTGTATGGATACAACACACTCGCCAATTCCGCACCATTCATATGGTTCCTAAACCCAGCCTGGAGTTATGAGTTCTCTCTCCACTTTCACTATAGTTTAGCATCTTCAGCAGCACAGTCTTGTCTGTCTACATTATTAGTCATTCCAGATGAAGACGTGCAGCTTGTGCCTTAATTTGTTTGCCTTGTGGGTTTCCCAAGAGAGGAGAGAGTGAGTAAACAGTGCCATCAGTCTGCGCGGTGAGATTTCATGGAGAAATCTCCAGAAAAGCTAATGCCAGCGACACAGAAACTAGAGCCACTCGTAATTATATAAGGTGCTTATAGGGGCACTTGTGAAAGTCTCAAACTGATATTTGTAAGTTATATAAAAATAAATAAAATAGAATTATTCTATAATAGTTAACTCTTTGTTGTCCTTCATATTGTCTCTGTTGGTACATGTCTCTCATGTCTCTCCATGGTGACAGTGTGAAAATCAGCTCAGATAAATGACTCCTTGTGTTTTGTCTTTACATGTATGGTGCATATCTTTATTAGTGTTGTTTGGTTCCAGGCTACTGTGGAACTATGGTGATTGAAGAGGAGGAGGCGCCTATTGGCCTGACTCTGGATGACACTAAGCCTGATGGAACAGTGCCAGCCATCATGGGGTAAAACAAGTAGTGAACACTAATGGGACAGTGCACTTTCACCCACATTGAACAGAAACACATGTTCTTTGTAGACACAGCTGGCTAAATGATGTTTAGTTGACCACACCTTTTCCGTTCTTGCAGTTTCATCCTTGCACGCAAAAGCAGGAGGCTGGCTGGACTCACCAAGGAAGAAAGGTAAATATTTGTTGGAAACTGACAATTCTTTTTTTTTTTTCTTTGAAGCTTTTCTCATCTGTAGTCACAGCTGACCTGGAATATGGAATTTTACCCCATAGAAAGAAGAGGATCTGTGAGATCTATGCACGTGTCCTAGGCTCTGATGAAGCTTTGCATGTGAGTTTCTGTTCTTCATTAAGTTATTTATACATCAGAGTGCTGCTGACCACAGCCAAATAAATATCTATTCTTAAGGTCTTTTTGCTTGTACATACTGAGCTGCATTTTTCAAATTGTTGTTGAGGCTTATCAAGTATTAATGAATTTAAATTAATCTTTAAGAAATCTTTAGAAATCTTTACGTCAAACAAATGACTTGAATCTAAACATTGGAGAGGAATTATCTAAATTATTTGACTTTTCTAACTGATGTAATATAATATTTGTTTAGTAAGAACAGCACAATGAAAGGAACATCAATTTCTTGTTTTAAAAAAGTGTGATGTACTGGATTTGTTACAGATATTACAGGCACATTGTGTAGAGATCCTTCTAGAAACTCAAACAGAAATGCCATGAGGCAGGACATACTGCTTCATCTTTTAGTTGCACATAGCATTTTCAAATAAGCAAGCTAATTCTTCTGATGTACACAAACTTGCATTAAAAAAAATAGCTAATTTTGGATTTCATTGCAGAACTCTCAAACTCATTTCTTAAAATCATGTTCTATTGCAAAATATAAGGGCGTACTGTCATGTGAAAAAATAAGTACAGTGCATCTGGAAAGTATTCACAGCACTTCACTTTTCCCACATTTTGTTATGTTACAGCCTTATTCCAAAATGGATTAAATTCATTATTTTCCTCAAAATTCTACAAACAATACCTCATAATGACAACGTGAAAGAAGTTTGTTTGAAATCTTTGCAAATTTATTAAAAATAAAAAAACAAAAAAAGCACATGTACACAAGTATTCACAGCCTTTGCCATGACACTCAAAATTGAGCTCAGATGCATCCTGTTTCCGCTGATCGTCCCTGTGATGTTTCTACAACTTGATTGGAGTCCACCTGTGGTAAATTCAGTTGATTGGACATAATTTGGAAAGGCACACACCGGTCTATATAAGGTCCCACAGTTAACAATGCATGTCAGAACACAAACCAAGCCATGAAGTCCAAGGAATTGTCTGTAGTCCTCCGAGAATTGTCTGTAGTCCTCCGTGACAGGATTGCATCGAGGCACAGATCTGGTTAAGGGTACAGAAACATTTCTGCAGCATTGAAGGTCCCAATGAGCATAGTGGCCTCTATCATCCGTAAATGGAAGAAGTCTGGAACCACCAGGACTCTTCCTAGAGCTGGCCGCCCGGCCAAACTGAGCGATCGGGGGAGAAGGGCCTTAGTCAGGGAGGTGAAGAAAAACCCGATGGTCACTCTGACAGAGCTCCAGCGGGTCTCTGTGGAGAGAGTAGAACCTTCCAGAAAACAACCATCTCTGCAGCACTCCACCAATCAGGCCTGTATGGTAGAGTGGCCAGACAGAAGCCACTCCTCAGTAAAAGGCACATGACCGCCCGCCTGAAGGACTCTCAGACCAAGACCAAGACAAAAATTGAACTCTTTGGCCTGAATGGCAATTGTCATGTCTGGAGGAAACCAGGGACCACTCATCACCTGGCCAATACCATCCCTACAGTGAAGCATGGTGGTGGCAGCATCATGCTGTTGGGATGTTTTTCAGTGGCAGGAACTGGGAGACTAGTCAGGATCGAGGAAAAGATGAATGCAGCAATGTACAGAGACATCCTTGATGAAAACCTGCTCCAGAGCGCTCTGGATCTCAGACTGGGGCGAAGGTTCATCCTCCAACAGGACAACGACCCTAAGCAAACAGCCAAGATAACAAAGGAGTGGCTACAGGACAACTCTGTGAATATCCTTGAGTGGTCCAGCTAGAGCCCAGACTTAAACCCGATTGAACATCTCTGGAGAGATCTGAAAATGGCTGTGCACCGACGCTCCCCATCCAACCTGATGGAGCTTGAGAGGTCCTGCAAAGAAGAATGGGAGAAACTGCCCAAAAATAGGTGTGCCAAGCTTGTAGCATCATACTCAAAAAGACTTGAGCCTGTAATTGGTGCCAAAGGTGCTTCAACAAAGTACTGAGCAAAGTCTGTGAATACTTGTGTACATGTGCTTTTTTTGTTTGGTTTTTATTTTTAATAAATTTGCAAAGATTTCAAACAAACTTCTTTCATGTTGTCATTATGGGGTATTGTTTGTAGAATTTTAAGGGAAATAATGAATTTAATTCATTTTGGAATAAGGCTGTAACATAACAAAATGTGGAAAAAGTGAAGTGCTGTGAATACTTTCCGGATGCACTGTATACCCCATATAATTGTTTTTTTTCCACATTTGGACAAGCAAACATTTGATCCTCTTTGAAACAGTGCCTGTTAATAAAGTTGATGCACTCGATCAAGTGACACATAAAACAAATTTTTTGTAGTAATTTTCACAATAAATCTGGTGTCTGGAAAATCATCTACAAGTCGTGCAGATTTCAAACGACTGCCAATTTGTCCAGGACTAGCGTTCCTAGCAAATTCAGCCCAAGAGCAGACCGTCTGATGCAAAAAGGGGGAATCAGGTCGCTGTGGAAACAGTAGAGAAATAGTGACCTATACACAGCAATTGGTTATATGAGGCATAGTACAGATGTAGAGTAATTATTACTTGTAAGATAAGTAAAAATATTAATTTTAAGCCCTTTTTCAAGTTTGATGGATAAATGTTCTTTCTTTTTTTTTCCAGCCTGTGCACTATGAGGAAAAGAACTGGTGTGAGGATGAATACTCTGGTGGCTGCTATACAGCCAGCATCCCCCCTGGAGTCCTCACTCAATATGGAAAGTAAGTACACATTCAAAACTTGACCTGAAATGACTCTCTTATTCCTGCCCTTTATTACATGTCCCATGTGGGGTGATTTTTATTTATTTATTTATTTTTTTCCCCCTTCATCCACTTTATTTTCCATATCGGTTATTAAAGCTTTAAGAAAATCCTTATCTATGGAGTCTTAAAAGGTAGTGTGCGAGTTAACAGTGGTGCATCTCCTGTGTATAGAGTCCTGAGGGAGCCTGTGGGCAGACTTTACTTCGCAGGCACTGAAACGGCTACAGAGTGGAGTGGCTATATGGAAGGGGCTGTGCAGGCCGGAGAGAGAGCATCCAGAGAGGTGAGACATCACTGTGTTGTGTATATACACTTGGTCTGGGGGTGTGTTCATGTGTGGGTGAGTGGGTAAATGCGCATGTATTTAACTCATAAAATAAATGTAATGAATTATTATGCATGAATCCTTGGACTCTCTTTCAGATTTTGTTTGCAATGGGAAGACTGCATTCAAGTCAAATCTGGCAAACAGAGCCTGAGTCGTTGGTACAAAACCTTTTTCTATTTTGCTTATCAAACTATATTTATCTACTACTAGTCCATGTAAATGCACCATGTAAGTGCATTTGTGTACTATTGTTGTGCATATCGTTGACATTGACATTGTTTCAGGATGTCCCTGGTTTGCCGTTTGTCACCACTTTCTGGGAGAGAAACTTGCCGTCCGTTGGAGGATTCATGAAGTTCATGGGCGTGTCCTCATTCCTGACGATTGCCACCGTCGTAGGTGCAGTGGCCTATAAAAAGGGACTCCTTCCCCGAAGCTAGAGCTCCCACTTCAGTGTCACACTGGCCTTGGTTAAGACTACACTCTCCACACAGTCACTGCACCAAGGCTGTGCTACTGACTAAGCATGAGCTCATGTCAGATCTAGATTTGATTTTTGATTCACTTTATCACCCAATCACATGTACGAATTCTCAGTGCAATGAATAAAATAAGAAATCATTACCATTGAAATGGGAGCTGCCCTTTTCATAGGACACACCACAGTTAGAAGCAAGAACCAGTAAGGACGTTTGTCTGCCCGCTAACTAACTAAGGCCACAGACAACAACATTTACATTCCACCATAGTCACTACACATATCCTCACGTACAATACAGTGCGTGGGTAATGAACCAGTCGATTTAATTACCTCGAATGATTTTAGGTGCTGTTCTAAGGAACTCCTAACCTGAACTAGCCTTTCAGACTATATGTGACAAAGTTAAAGCATTGGCTGAAGAGGGGTTTTTTTTAACCCCTTTTTTTTTTTTTTTTTTTAAATGATAGTCTATCACAAGAGACATAACACTTTGAGAATATGTCCTCTCTGGCACATGACACACACACAAAGTGCACACAGTTTCTGTTTAGTGTGGTTTAGATGGCTGTGGCTCCGAGTGGCCCATAAGATTTCCTCATACTGCTGTGCATGATTGTAGCATTACTGTCAATTATGATACATTTTTAAGGTATTTGAATGTATTCTTTTCTGCTTACATATTGTATATGATTTTCAACTTAATTCACACATGTGTACTTGATGTATACATTGATTTTATTATTTTTTATGTTCCCTTTTTTTTTTTTTTCCCAGGGAAATGTTACACTTGTGTATGGTGATTTCCATACACACTTGTAACCTTTCACCATATTTCTCCATACACATTATGTATCATTTATTCATCATATCTGTCTACAGTAAGCCCTTTGCAGAAGGTTTATTATTTTAATAGGAGATTTGATGCGAGATCGTCTCTGCCCTTCATATTTATGGTTGCACATTATAGCATGTGAGAGTATAACATGAATCTCTGTTTTGTCAGTAGAGCTTGAACAGTTTGATTCTGAGACTTTAGATATGTTTTAATATTTCACTGCTAAAGTAAAAAACATGATAAACTAAAAGAATTTTAAATTTCTTAATGTGGTATAAATATGACTAAATGATTGATTGTAATGCATCCATAAGAAAGACACGAGAAACAGGATAATAATAATTAAGGGGTGTGTGTGTGTGTGTGTGTGTGTGTGTGTGTGTAAAAACCCGGTGTTTGTGGAATGTGTCATTGTTGCAAAGGTATGTTGTTTTGTCTGTGGTGCCTTAAAAATCTAGCCGTGTTTTTTCATTTCTCAAGTGCCTCTGTGATTGTGTGTGTGGCAAACAGCTCCTGGGACAGTCACTGGCTATGTTAGTGAGTAGATTCTTCATATTAATTACTTCCTTCTTCAGAGTGTTTCTTTATGCAGCACATAGATGGTATAGTGTCGACATTCTTTTTTTTATTTTATTTTTTTTAGACTCCTTAGATTTCAAGCAACAAGTGAGATATTACAGACAATGGCATCATCATGTCATATTAGCGTAGTCATACTCGTGCTTATGAGTAGTGACTGTAATGATCTTACATGTTTTTGACCAGCACAATGTTACTCACCCCTAAAGAAGCCCCCAATGAACCAGATGCTTAGCGAAGTGCTAACTACAGCATTCTGTTAGAGTTAACCAGGGGAAGTTCCCATCACATACGATACCTTTTTTCTGGTGGACGATGAACCGTAACGGTGCAATGAATCTGTGAGTGATGTCCTCATGTCACGTTGTGGTTGATGTAACCTCTTTTCCTGGTGATTCATATCTCTGTGCTCTAATCGCTTTGCTAAACCATGGTGCAGTGTCTGTAGTCAGTGTCCGCTGCTGTTTACACTAGTCTCCTGTGAAGACCCTTTCCTCTGTCAAGTCATGTGTGTGCACAATGTCCAATGTTCTAGTCTTGTAATTGTATTACTTGATCTCTTTGTACAAATCCAACAACACGGATGGTAATAAAAATGTGAAATACACCTTGCATTTGGCTGTGTGTAGTTTTCTTGTTATCTGTGAATGAACAGCAGTCATGTGTCATACATGTGGAGTGTATCCTCTTTCAAAGGGAGACAGAAACTGCACTAACAAATTTGCTTTAGTAATCAAGTTTGTTTTGACCATATTTGGAGGTAAAAAAAAAAGGTTCTGGGTATTTTTAAGTTTGTCCCTTGGGAGTTCAATGTAATTGGTGCAGCATGTACCGCTGCTACCTCACAGCTCCAGGGCCTTTTTGATCCTGAGCTTTTTGCACGTTTACCCTGTGTTTATATAGGTTTCCTACCACTGTCCAAAAATATACAGGTAGGCAGATTGACTACACTAAATTGGCCCTAGGTGTGAATGAGTGTGTAAGTGAGTGTGCATGGTGCCCTGGTGTCCTGTCCAGGTTGAATTCTCACACCTCCCAGTGTTCCTGGAATAGGCTCCAAATTCACCAACTTGTTGAATGAATGAGTACAATGTATGTAAAAACCAGGCTTTTCTGGGTATTTTAAGTCATGGCAGGGGTCAGAACACAGATAAACAAAGACACATCCATTGTCATCCATTAACTACTTGAGGCAGGTTAGGAAAACAATAAAAACATAACAGGATGACAGGAACATGATTGCACATCTCAAAAACTTTACAAAGAACACAGAGAAATGTCTAATCCCAAAAAACATTAAATCACAATGAGCAAAGGTTATGATGCGGTGGAAATAGAGCAGGAGAAATCTTTAACTATGTTTTAACCATTAACACATTTCATATCTTTCCAAATGATGCATTATGCAGTTTTAATAATAACCACAAGGGGATGCCAGTGTAACACAGAGATATGATCAGCATTATAGGACTTTGCTTCTACCCATGAATTTTAACATTTATATAAAACAATTTATAAGTGAGGAAGAATATAAACCACACAGAGATGAGTAATTGATGGTTAAGAGCCTTGATCAAGGACCTAGAAATAGATTTGAACTTACAGTCTACTAACAAATATAACTGCTAAGATGTCCAGAAATTACAGAGTTACAATCTACATTTCAGTTATTTTTCTTTGCTTCATCTTACTGAGATGTTCATTCAGTATCTTATTACCCTTGTGCTGGGTTCTAAATGACCAGGGCACATGTTTCCAAAAGCATGGTTATAATGAAAAGGAAACCATACAGAATACATTCATTCTATTATCCGAGTGAGTTGTTGTCATTGTCATCTGTTTGTTTATTTGCTTTTTTCAAAATAGATATCTTGGAATTTAGCTATTTCATATAGGTCGTACATGCAACTCATGTAACCCACCAGCTACAATATCTTTATTTGGTCATGATCATTGTACTCAGTGCAATCATACACGTGCACTGGTGTGTATCTGTTCCATATATCAGCTTCCTGTCCCTATCTGTCCCATGTTCCCCACCACCTGAGTCCTTGTTCACAGAAAGCTTCAGCGGTACACTTAGATAAGCATCATAAAAATGACACAGACATTGAAAATGGGCAAAGGCAACTAGAAAAAGAAAATCAAAATGCAATTAGCCAAGGATAAGACAGTCTGAACCAAGGGGAGTAACCCAGGAAGAGGCTTCACAAGTTTTCATCAAAGAAAAAGGGCAAATCTCAGATGAAAGAAATAAAGCAATGCCCTTTAAGGCACAATCAGATGATGAGAGGACTCCAACTAGGAATTATGAGCTTGGTGTGTGTGTGTGTGTGTGAGAGAGAGAGAGAGAGAGAGAGCAAGCAAGCATATGAGATGTGATTCCCCACCTTCAGTTACTCCCTTCAGCATCTCTCAGTTTACTCACAGCACCCTCACTGTGGTGTGTGTGTGTGTGTTCAGTAGATTTGCTGTATATGTGCTGTATATGAACAGCACAGTACCTGAGGTGTCACCATCTGTTACAAATGATGCATGGTGCAAAAATCACTGTCCTAAACAGAGTTCAGAGTCATGTACAGAACCTCAATGACTAGAAGCATCACAGAAAGGTAAGATTAACATGATCTGTCATAGTACAACTTAGATTTAAACTTAAGTATGAAGTGCTTTTTATATTTGATCCGAAACAATGCAAGAGGAAATTCTACCGTTATATGTTTTGCTAGAAAACAGAAACTGTTAATCAAATGCTTAGAGTTATTTCATGAATAATAATGAGACCTAAATAATGCATGTACTTGTTTTATATTTTCCTAATTTCCTACAGAGCATGCAAACAAAGCATCTTCCTGGCAAAGTGAATGTGTGTAATGAATCATGGTGACTCAGCCCCTTTTCCAGAGTTATAGTCAACACAGTATTACCAACTCTTTTTGACAGTCCATCTCTACTCCCTTCTATTGGTGGAAAGAGTTCTTGATAGGACCAGTGCTACCCAGATGTTTTCCAGGTGATGTACCATTTACAGTGCAGCTGTAGCACTGACATGTAAGGTTTGGTTGTTTGTTTGTTTGTTTTTTGCGCTACTATGATTTGGAATCCTGGATTAAGAAAGTAAAAATCCAGTATCCAGTCAACAGCAGTCCTGTGGTCAGAAGATGGTGCTGATGAAGGTTTTAAACACAATGAACACATACTGTGTTTAGAAAACACATGTTTACACCATGTTTATTCTGATACACTTACACTGATACTCTTGTACCAGCACGATACACACTACCATATCAGTGCTGTTGCAGTGTTGAGAATTGTACACCCTTCCAAATAATATCTACATGTTAGTAGTGGCCTTTTTTCTTTAATGGACAGGGTACTTGGGGGTGGACAAATGGAGAGATTGGCTAGATCTTTATGATAGTTGTATCTGATAAAAATGGACAGTGAGTGTAGCCAGGAAGATGTGCTAAAGAATACTGGGGACTGAGTGTGTCAAAATTAAACTTATTCTGTTTACACTTATGGATATACTTTGAGCGCACCAGTAAATTATGTTCCTCAGCCTTTCTGAACTATACATTTCCCATCCTTTTGATTTACCCAAAGTGTCTCTAAACAAATAAGATGTGTCATGTGGCATGTATAGATAATTAAATATGAAAAAGAGGCTCTAATGTTTATATGTGTGGTGAGCCACAGCCAGAAGACTTATCCACAGCAACTTACGTTTATCTCATTTATACAAGTGAGCAATTGAGAGTTAAAGGCCTTGCTCTAGGGCCCAGCAGTGGCAGCTTGTACTCAGTAGTCCGACATCTTATCTAGCTCAATAGCATGAAATACAAAGAGCCACCAGTTTTTATGACTTCACTCATGATTGGAAAAGACAGCTCATATTCCAGTTACTGTACAAATACACCAATCTGGGACACACGGTGGCTTAGTGGTTAGCACGTTTGCCTCACCCCTCCAGGGTTGGGGGTTTGAGTCCTGCCTGTGTGTGTGGAGTTTGCATGTTCTCCCCGTGCTGCGGGGGTTTCCTCCGGGTACTCCGGTTTCCTTCCCCAGTGCATGCATAGTAGGTTGATTGGCGTGTCCAAAGTGTCCATAGTGTATGAATGGGTGTGTGGATGTGATTGTTCCCTGTGGTGGATTGGCACCCCGTCCAGGGTGTACCCCGCCTCATGCCCAATGCTCCCTAGGATAGGCTCCAGACTCCCCTGCGACCCTGTATAGGATATAGGATAAGTAGTATAGAAGATGGATGGATATCCCAATCTGTTCAAGTGCACATCAACTCCCACCTGGACCTGTTCCTATTCAGAGTTTATGAGAGTCATCATCACTGGGTGAAGACTTATACTCCTTCACTATTCAATACTCATATCAGATAGGAATAAAACCTCAATTTGTATACTCCTCTGCTCTCATGCCTGTCTGACTGTGTGCTCCTGGAGATGTACATCAGGAACATGCCCTAAAGAAGCCCTTTTGTGTAACTAATGAAGTCTATTCACAATTGTCTGTAGAGTGATTGTCAATGAAAAAGTCACAAAAAGGACATAAAATGTATGAAGTTGGTAATATCAATAATGCTAATGGTGTTCCTGATAACGAGGCACGTTGTAGATGGACCTCTGGAGACGACACAATCAAGACATGAGCTTTGCTTTAAATAAGTTTTGTCACGGTCTACCTCCTATGTTACTGACATACAGTATCTTCATATTTTTACTGTTAGCAGCCTAAATCAAACAGACATGTGCATGTAAACATTTACAATCTCACTAGTGTTTAGACAGGCAGGTATGTCACCACTGCTCAGACTGCATTTGAAATAAAGTATAAAATAGATCAATCATGGTTTGCATTTAGCTTCTTGTATTTATAGTATCTAATAGAATAATGTGGGCCAACTGTGACACATTACCGGGGGGGCGCATTCAATGCAAACCCATTTATGTTCAGCTCAAAATCAGCATGCCTGTCAAGTCTAGAAATAGGTATAATAAGGCTTATATTTGGTTTATGGTAATCTTATAATAGGAAATACTAGATAGATTTGACTATATTCAAGATATTGTCACTTGCCAGGATGTCATTTTTTTGCAGTGTATCAGACCTCCAGCTGTGCTCCATCTGCTGGGGCTTCACACAGCACGTAATAACAGAAAGGAAGAGAGGGAGAATGTAGGAGAGATATTTGTCGATGTTTGTAATGGCAGCTTTCCATCAGGATGAGAAATGAATGAAAGGCTCGCCGAAATGCGTAGGGAAGCTTGGCTTGCGGGACGACTGTGTCCATTCATTAGTCCTTCATTAAGACACAGTTTCAGCATTGAGGTAACAGCAGGAGCAGCACCAACACCAGATGGCATGTGATCTTCATGGATACTGCTTCTGTTTTAGAGGCTTGATATTATTCACTAGGTCGATCATTAATAGCAATGCATCTTGCTAGTGCTCGTTCTTTAATGTAATTGCAAATTTAATTGTTTTACAACTGCACAGCCCATTTATTTCTGCAAGGCAGACGTATTGCTCTAGGCAAAGGTGCTGATGTTAGCCATTACGATGGCACACAGGTTGCAGTCTCACAAGACCAGGCCATTGCTTTGGACCCATAGTCATTCTGCTGCATATGAAAAGTGACACAGGCAATTTGCCTCCCAATCTGTCATGCAGGTATTGGCTTTATAACCAGCAGGAGTAAGGCCTCAGGGCTCTGGCATGAGCCACAGCCCCCAACACTGCTATATAGCCATGAGACCAGCACCACATTATTCTCTGTCCTCCTCCATTTGACAAACCTGGCAATTGTGTGCTAAATATTCCTGTGAGAGGCCCACAGAATTGATTTCTCGTTAATCTGGGTTTTTGGTTGTGGTTCTTCAGAGAAAAGCTGCAGTGCTGAATAGTGGATGGTGATATAGTGTTGATTTTAAATTCTGTTAACTAATATGCTGTGCTTTGTCACAGTTAGAAATCTAGTGTCTTTTTATTACTAACTAAAGTAAAAACACCATTTTAACAGCTGTGCACATACTGTGGAACAATTCTTCCTTCCTATGGAAGATTTCTTTGCTGGAGTTTGTAAAGTAATAGTTCCCATGTAGTGCATTATATCAATAATCTCCCAAAACCATCTACAGTGTATTCTTTCTAAAAATAACAGACAGACAGACAGACAGACAGATAGATAGATGGATAGATGGATGGATGGATGGATAGATGGATGGATAGATAGATAGATAGATAGATAGATAGATAGATGGATAGATGGATGGATGGATAGATAGATGGATGGATAGATGGATGGATAGATAGATAGATAGATAGATAGATGGATAGATAGATAGATAGATGGATAGATAGATAGATAAAGAGAGTAAATAAATAAACAAATAAATCTCAGTGCAGGTGAATATAGATTAGCACTCTCATGCACCATCCCTTACCTGATCTTGTACTTCACTGAGCATATGATGAACAAGAAACACTCAAATCTGTAGTTCTGTGTCTCAGTGACCACATAAAACATGCTCTGATTTTACAGGAATTTTTAACAGGGATTTTTCTATGGATTCATGCCAGTAGGTGAATTGGATACTTTAATTATATTAGCATGCTGCTCTGTTGCGGACTGGTGTCCCATCAAGAGTGAATTCCTTCCTCACCCACAGTGTTCCCGTGATAGACTTGATCGCGACTGATCGTGACCCTAACTACGATAAAGCACTAACTAAGTATAATGTATGAAGTATAATGGTTACAGTAAAGGATTATTATTTTATTGTGCAGCTACATTTCTGTGGTTACTACAATATGTTATGTAAATTTTGCTGCTAGTATTTTACGGTACATTTTAAATATTTTTATAGTGCAATTTATACTGCATCCAGAGGAAACAAAGTGAGATGAAAGTAATGAGGGCATCAGTAATATTGGGTGTAGACGAATAAATATAAATTTTGCGAAATAAATACCAGGAAAAGAAAAACCATTTCTAAAGAGAGACAGAGACAGGAGAAGAGATATCTTTAGCAGATGACAGTCTTTAGTGTGACAAACAAATACAGCATTATACTTTCTATAAATAAGAAAGAATCCTTTCAGCAAACAGCAGACATGTAAATAAAGGACTCTGCACACTTGATATATCTTGGCATTTGCTAATCTGTTATATAATCGCGAATCCATTATAATTGCTATCTAAACAAGAATGCAGCTCAACAGGCTCCATTGCACAAAACATTTAAAGCTACTGTGCTTCTGCATTAAATGTAGCATATAAATGCATTCAGCTGTATTGCACTGCACTGTTCAAATCTCCAGAGTTTTCTGCAAGTGCTCAAATGAATTACGTATTGTATCTTGATTCATTACTTCCAATCTCTTAGTAGGCTTAATCCAATTGGAAAGCTCAATCTAATGTATTTGAACAATCAATCTAATTGACTAAGGCCTGGAAGTCAAACCATATAAAACTTGTTTGTAAACTGGGTGAGTTAGCAAAGTAATAAAAAGGAGCTGTATGGGAGTTGTTAGAACTGAAGTATCTCTGTATTATGTTAGAAGATTTCTCTGCTCTAAACAACTCCAGGTCTGCACCTCACCTATTCTCAGTGAACTTATTTGTTCTGAAATATATAAAGCTACGGGAGAGTTCTGGGAGTTATATATACTGTGATATGAATGTTTTATGAATGTTGGAAAAAAATCTCTGAAGCAATCATGTTATTTGTTTGTAACTGTAAAAAGGCGACACTGAAGGCTACTAGCTCTGTTCACAGTTTTTAGTATCATAATCTGCTTGAATTTTCATGTATTCACTCATCTTTATCCTGGTCAGGGTGGTGGTGGATCAAGAATCTATCCTGGGTTCGAGATAGGAATACACCCTGGATGGGACACCAGTACCAGTCTGTTACAGCACCATGCGCGCACACATTCATACCTTCATTCACACTTAGGGGCACACTTACACTTGGTACGGGCAATCGGCCTACCAGCATGTGTTGGGGGATGGGAGGAAACCAGAGAACCAGGAGGTGTAGCCATTTGAAAGGCTATTTTGCTCAATGACCTTCCATTACTTTACTAAAAATATTCAGGACTGAGTCTACTTAATCATAATACATCAGCAGGGATTACAACTATACAACATCATAACTCACTATGGTGTGCCCCCCCCCCCCCCCCTTAAAGGTACAGTTTGTAATATTTAAATGTGTTTTTAGACCTACAGTAATAATAATTTCAAAGATAGCTAAAAAATAAAATAAAATAAATAATCTGTGATTTGCAGTATTGCTATGCAATAGATCTGGTTGGTCACTTAATATATGGCTGTTGTTTTTTCTGTCCCAGAAATGTCCTCCACCCCCCAGTCAGAACCCGGAGGAAGGATTGACACTGTCTCTTTTGCAATTGCAGTTCCCTTCACATGCAGCAGAGGGCTCAAGAAATTAATATACAGTTTACGGCTAATTTATATCTCCTCAATCTGTCTCTACCGGTCTAGATCCTGCAAGTGCTGAGCCAACTAATTCACCTGCTGATTCACCTGAAACAGTAAATTACTTTTATGTTTTCAGTCACTTCAGTAAATAACTTTTTACATCATATTTATGGGAGTGGGGAGGGGCCTGGATGCAGGTGTTTGTGAGCTGTAGCATAAAGCAGTAGCATATAGATGAGTATTTATAGAGTTGCTGCACAGCTGGTTTGAGAATTGTATTTATTTCCTGTAATAGCCCTCCTGCATACTGCATTCTGAATTCTTCTCTCTATCAGTTTGTCTTTGCCCATTTGGAGCAAAATCTTTTCAAACTGGCAAAGAATGCTGACAAGAGACTTTACAGATAGAAATCTTTTCTTCACATACAAATGTCTATTTCTGTAAATTTACCACTGTAAAACATGTTATAATTATGAATCCGCTTACTCAACTAAAGCAGTAGAAGACTTCAGACCTCAGTAATAATAATAATAATAATAATAATAATAATAATAATAATAATGTTACGCTCCCGCCGGCAGATGGCACTGCGGCATCGACATGCAGGAGCGGCTTTAGAGAGCGCGCATGCACAAGAATCTTGTATATGGACACGCGCCTTTGTTTGTTTTGGTTCTCCCCCTGTTTAAGCACTGTTTGATGTTCGAGGGTGTGTCTTGATTTACTCCAGGTGTCGATGCTTTAGTTTGATTGTGGTTGTTATTTAAACCCCTCGTGCTGCTGTGCACTTCGCGCAGTATTGTTCCCTGCCGCCGCCGGGGGACAACGCTGCGCTACGCAGGCAGCAGAGCTACCCAAACTCCTAGGGCTTCCCACTGCAGCGGAATTACACCACGCTATGCAGGCAGCAGAGCTATCCGAGCTACTGGGGCTTCCCGCTGCCGGGGGACTACACTGCGCAATGCAGGCAGCAGGAGATCACAGCCCCAGAGTCCCAGCCCGAGGTTAACATGGTGACCTCGGAGCCTCTGCCTAAGGTCAACAGGGCGATCTCAGAGCTCCAGCCAGAGACCTGCAGGGAGGTCTCTTCCACCTAAAAAGCTGCCCTGCTGTCCTGTCCTGCTGAGGGAGCTGTCCTGCTGCCCTGCTCTGCTGAGGAAGCTGTCCCGTTGCCCTGTCCTGCTGAGGAGGCTGTCCCGCTGCCCTGTCCTGCTGAGGAGGCTGTCCTGCTGCTCTGTCCTGCTGAGGAAGCTGTCCCGCTGTCCTGTCCAGCCGAGGAAGCTGTCCCACTGTCCTGCCCAGCCGAGGAAGCTGTCCCGCTGTCCTGCCCCGCTGGGGACATCGCCTGGCGTTCCAGCCCCGCTAGGGACATCGCCCGGCGTTCCAGCCCCGCTGGGGACGTCGCCCAGCATTCCAGCCCCGCCAGGGACATCGCCCCGAGTTTCAATCCCACTGGGGGTGGTGCTCTGCCTATCTACAGCCCAGCGAAGGCCACCTTGTTTTCAGATGCATCGCGAGACAGCTCACACAGGGGTCCCAGACTACTGTTGGAGGGGGGCAGTATTGTTTGAATGTAATGGTGAATGTGTTACACATGCTAAGTGGTCTTCTTTTCATGTCCTGTTCTGTTCCCTGCCTCGCATCCAGTTTCTTGTTTTAACCTTGTTAATCTTGCTCAGTATAGACCGCGTTTCCTGTGTTTCGTCTGCTGTGTAAAAATAAAGACGTTGATTTGCATCTGATTCTGCTTCCCGACCTGTTTCGTAACAAATAAGAAGAAGAAGATGAAGAAGAAGAAGAAGAAGAAGAAGAAGAAGAAGAACTTCTACCATTAAGAGATTCTATTTATTGTTAATATTATGCATGGATTAAACACGTTAAAGACATTATTCTGTATTGTTTGGCTTGGATGCTTGAGCTGTCAGTTGGTCTTAATAAAAATACAATTATTTTCCATCTCTCCATTTTTTAAAATTTCACTGTTTGATGTGATGGTGTAATCTATCACAGACAATGACATTTAGAAATCGATTTCCCATTTGAGATGATAGACTGGCAAACATCAACGGAAGCCACAGAGGCATTCTGCCCACTCAACTGCAGAGTGTGTAGAGATTGTGATAGCACACATGTGGGTGGAATAAACCGCAGAGCACACAACAAAAACTCTCAGGGTGGAATTAACACTGACAATGGACAGAAATGAGCCCTGTAAGTGTAAGTTCAACAGAGTAGGTGTTAATTCAGCACTGGGGATCATTCGCTGTGCAGAATTGTCTTTACAGTATACCTAAAGAAACAAAACTATCATTCCATTATGGGAAAAATTAACACATCTTTAATGTAAGATATGAAAAACTAGCAATGGATTACACAATACAATACTTTCATAATGACACATTAGAATTTCTAATTAGAAAAGTTACCCCAGACGTCTGCCATGGGTTTAGGAAGGTGAATCATTCACACCTCATGGCCACATGTGGAAATAACACTGATCACTGTATCATTTCTGATAGAGAAATTTATTCATAACATATTGTAGTAACCGCAGAAATGTAGCTGCACAATCATTATTCGGTTATTCTACCTTGGTAAGAGCCTCACATGCTTGGAGCTCCCACACTGATCTACTGAAGCAGATCTACATCAGGAGGAAAAGTGTGTGCTGTGAAATTAGACAGCTGGGTGGGAAGTAGAAAACTTTTGTTTTCTTTATATGCATCTTATGCATCTGTTGAGCACAATACTGTATATGTGCAATATACTGTACACCTTTAAAAACATTAACATTCTCCTTTGCATGTGGGGGAAATCATCTCTTGCATTTATATCTATTGGCTCTCTTTTAACACTCAGGTTAGTACCATGCACCGAGAGGATCTAACCTTTTACAGTGCAATCTACTATACAGTATATTATTATTTTATTATTATTATATATTATTTAATTGTTGGAATTTGAATTTGAATGCATATCATAGAATAGCTGAAAAATGCTGTGCTGGATTTAAGTTTCTGTGTATGTGGCAATCAAAATTTCTGTGAGTTTTAGAGCAGCTGGTGGTTCCACGCTAGACTCACAATCCCAAAGTCCCAAACTGTCACAGCTCAGTAACTAAAGGCAATCTCTGCAACTTCACCAAATGTTCTCTGGCAGACACATGCAGGATGTCAAGAAACGAAATGGCTATTTAAGTAACTTTGGAAACAACTAGAATTTGAACTGTAGTGAATTATATTAGTCAGAAGCATAAATGATGTCAATACTGATATGAATTATCTGGAGAAGCCAAGATGTCAGAATGCATAAAAACACATTCTGCCTTTTTTTTCTTTTTTTTTTTTTTTTTACCAGATGTCAGTCATCCTTATTTCTACACATTACATACTATGTATTGTATACAGTGGGGGGAAATAAGTATTGAACGTGTCAACATTTTTTTCAGTAAAGATATTTCCAATGAGGTTATGCGCATGAAATTTTCACCAGACTTCAGTATTAACTCAAGAAATCCGGAAATATAAAGAATTCACAACATTAAAATCCATAAATAAAGTTATGTGTAATAAAGTGAAATGACACAGGAAAAAAGTATTGAACACATTAAGAAAAAGCAGTTCTCCAAGGCAAGGTAAGGCAAGGAACCAGCTGAAATCCGTAAGTAGTTAGAAAGTAATTAAACCTCCTATGTGTGCAAATTAAGATCAGCTGGGTTAGTAAATTGATGGTCTATAAAAAGGCTTTTCGTTACCAAGGTGTCACACAAGAAACATCTCATGATGGGTAAAAGCAAAAAGCTCTCCCAAGACCTTCACAACCTTATTGCTGCAAAGCATATTGATGGAATCGGATACAGACATATTTCAAAGCTTTTGAATCCTCCAGTAAGCACCGTTGGGGCCATTATCCGCAAGTGGAAACATCATCACTCCGTCATCAACCGGCCACGCACAGGAGCTCCTCACAAGATTTCTGACCAGGGAGTCAGAAGAATAGTGAGAAGAGTAGCCCAAGAGCCAAGGACCACTCAGAAAGAGCTCCAGAAACACTTGGAGGCAGCAGGTACCATCGTCACAGAGAAAACAATAGGCGGTACACTCCACCACCATGGCCTCTATGCACACTCACCCCGCAAGACTCCATTATTAAAGAAAAGGCATGTCGAAGCTCATTTAAAATTTGCTACAATTCATTTGGAAATACCTATGAAATACTGGGAGAGTGTAGTCTGGTCAGACAAGAGCAAACTTGAACTTTTTGGCTGTCATACTACACACCATGTTTGGAGAAGAAATGGCACTGCACATCACCCTAAAATCACTATACCAACAGTGAAGTTTGGAGGTGGAAGCATCATGGTGCGGTGCTGTTTTTCATCACATACTGGCAGACTTCATATAATTGAAGGAACGATGAATGGAGCCCTTTACCGGAAGATTCTTGAGAAGAATCTGCTGCCATCCACCAGGATAATGAAGATGAGACATGGGTAGACCTTCCAGCGGGACAAGCATACAGCAAAGGAAACTCTCAATTGGTTTCAGAGAAAAAATAATCAAGGTGTTAGAATGGCCCAGTCAATCACCTGACTTGAATCCAATTGAACAAGATTTAAAGACAATATGTTTAGAAGAATGGGCCAACATCACATCTGAATACTGCGGCTGATTAATTTATTCATACAGGAAGCGTCTTGAAGCTGTCATTACAAACAAAGGCTTCTGCATTAAGTATTAAATAAATTTCAGTTAGTGTGTTCAATACGTTTTTCCCATGTCATTCCTCTTTATTACACATAACTTCATTTATGGACTTTAATGTTTGGATTTCTTTATATGTGTGGGTTTCTTGAGTTAATACCAAAGTCTGGTGAAAATTTCATGTCAATAACCTCATTGAAAATATATTTACTGAAAAAAATGTTGAGGCTTTCAATATTTATTTCCCCCAGTGTATTTGTGATACAGTCTCTCTGTCTGATATGACAGTACTGTGGATGTGTAAAAGTACTGAAAGGAGTCATGGAGAGTATGACAGCACTATGTCCTTAGCTATCTGTCCACTCTCAGACTGCTCTGACATGCTATATGTGTACCTGTCAGGTGAGAGGCACACTACATCACACAATATTCAAGTTCATCACATTTAGGGAGACATCACTACATTTACTGCCTCACTGCTTATTTGTTATATATTATGTATTATATTATATTATAAATGCTATATAATAATATTATAATACGATATATAATAATAATAATAATAATAAATTGTTTATTTTGAATGTCTGCTACTCTAAATATCCAAGAAACCACTAAAATGGCCTTGGTGGCGAACATGGTGTTCATTCCTCTAGTACAGTTACAGAGACTTTAAAAATCTGTTGCAAGATGCACATGAAGCTGTTCTGCCAAATCTCGCTGGCTCAACACCTTATTAAGACATTTTATGTTGGTTGTTCCTTTAATGTGTCACTCATCTAAAGCCAGCTCTTTTAGCTGAAGTGATTGCTTTCAAAAACACTTAAGTCAGTGTAATGCATAGACTCACATGGGTCCAGTACAACTTTACTTTAATGGCATACAAGGCCTGTGTGAGACATTTGGGATGGCAGATGAACTTGGGAAGGTGGTCCCCCTCCCTCTGCATGGTTCTCTAATAAATAGTAAAAGGTCTTGCAACCCCATAAACCCTTTAATGCTTTGAAAAAAATCAAGCTAAAGTAGGAAAGGTGTACAGTATCAAAAGAGGTACAGCCAGGTGTAGATCACAGCATCCTATCCGGCTCTAGCAAGCAGTACCACATCAGGCAATGTTGATTCAGCATTGGCACAGAGGCATTTCACCAAACCTTTCCCAGATCATTGCGCATTAGGATAGACAAGGCAACTTGTATACATTTTGAAAACTAAGCATAAGTCAATTTGCAATAGCTTGGATGGCAAACTTTAATAAACATCCATCTTTTGGGCAATGTATAATGAAAATATGCATCACAGAGGACCATGCTTGAACTACATATGTCACCCTTAACATAAGAAGAGGGAGGGTTTTCAGGAACTGGTTCATCCATTTCAAGTGTAGAATTGGATGAAAACTGCCCATCTGAATTGAACCCATTGTTTTACTTGAAGGATCTACCTTTTCTATGGCATTTATGTCCAAAAAGAATACACAGTGCAACAATTCTTTGTGGGTCTAATATGTACAAGGTTGAGCCCTGAAAAAGCACTTTGTGATTACAAAATTTGCGCCATCATATCTAGGACCTCTTTGGTGGCAGATCCAAATAGTCACTTGGCACACAAAGCAGAACCTGCAGAAGTGATTTGCACACATCAGGCAAAGGGCTTATGCACCAGCTCCACTTGGAAATGTGTGTAAGTGTAAATGTGTTAGTTGAGAAACATCCATATCCTGGCTGTCATATCACAGCAAACCAGTGACTACATTTCCCATCCTGCACTGCGGTCTACAAACATGGCCGCCATGGACTGCAATTTCCAGAACACTCACATTCATTCTAATCACACACACCTGCATCCAATTCACAGCACTCACAACCACAGTATAAAGAGACTGTCTGTACACAATATCTTTGCGAAGTATTGAGTGTTATCACCAGGGTACATACCGAGTGTTTGTACCCTGTTCTTCATTTTGTTTCATCTTGTTTCTTATTTCTTGTTCTCGTTTCTTTCCTTTGCCATTGCCTGTTCTTTGACCATGCTATTGTCTCATGATTTGGATTAGTCTGCCTGCCTCTCTTTATTAGAAGCTCTTATCTGCACTTGCATCCATCCTAACCTTTATTACGTGGATAATGTGACACTGGCACATATCCTACCACCCAGCATGAAGTGTAACCTTCCTTACAACATCTGCAGATTGTGGGGACTCCAATGCTATCAGCAAATATCTAGCCACAAGTTGGCTTGTTGGCAGTGTAGGGGAATTTTACAGTTAAACACCGAGATGGGACCAGATATGATCAATAAAGACCAGGAGTCAAGCGATGCGATCAATGGAAGAAAATTTTACTGAAGAATAGTTTGCAGTTTTATCAGCAGAAGTCAGCTTGAACACTCAGCAAGGAGTTTGTAGGCCGCTCTGCGTACACACTCATTACAGCAACAATTATACTCTCACACAATCACTAAGCTACATCATCACGTCAAGTCGAATGATTCTGATTGGTTAAGGCATAGATAAACTAAAAAGAAGAATATCCTCAACAATTATCTGGACATCCAGTTGTCTCGTCAGATGGTCAGTTCGCGTCCTCTGTTCACAGCCGAAAATCCTGTGACCAAAGAGTGCTCACACATACACACACACACACACACACACACACACACACACACACACACACACACACACACACACACAGACAGATACACGGCTTCTTCAAGGTTGGATTTGATTGAGCCGGAAACTTTCCCAAAACATACTGATTAGATAATTAAGAATAGTCAGTAGGCACTGGTAAATCTAATCTCATAAGCTTGAAGAAGCCACTCAAATCATCTGATATTTTGAAGTTATTCATGTTGATTATTGACTCTTTACAAATCACTCAAAGGAGAAGAAAATCCAAGAGAGGAAAGTTTCTATGGTATTTGCACTGTACTAATAAACTTGTCACAAACACAAATCTTTATATACAGAATCAGTCATCCAAGAGGGCTTAAACATTAAAAAAGTCAATTTTTTTGGGATCTGGGTTACTTTAAGCTTACAGGGATACATGTACCACTATAAGCTAGAAATCTTGCCTTTTTATAATGGTTCAGTTTTTCCATTATAATTACGGTTGGACCCATCCAAACATTGCAGGGCACAAAATGTAAAGTAATCTCATGGTATTTACTTTCATTTTGAAATGCAGCACACAAGTATTCAATCTCTGAAGCGCTGTAGCCTTCTTTGCTTTGTCTGTCGTTCTCTGTGGAGTGTTATATTGTAAATGTTCATTACTCATGTCTGCAGTGGCGTCTCATTTTTCCAGACAGATCCAGCCCCTCTATTGTTCTTGGATGGGGTTTTATTTTCTACTCAGCCCCATGTAAAGACTCCTCAGCTTCTTTCATCTGTACTAAAAGTCAGTCCATCAAGGAAAATAAACAACGCTCTTCATTCTGTGAAAACGACACTGACAGAGCTTTTTAACTGCAAAGATTATAATGAATTGTACTCATCAAAGTACATCCATTGCTTGTGTTTTCACTTGGAGTTTAACATGCAATTAGGATTTAAAACCATGAGAAATACAAACATCTGGCAAAAACAATAGTCCTATAACAGACACCTCCCCAAATCAGTATAGCATCTCCAGAATTATTCGAATTTATTTAAGTGTACAGGACATATCATACATAGTCTATATAAAGCACAAACTTAAATTAGCCCCATGTTCTCTAAAACTTTACAGCTCACTAGAGATGAATAACTTATACCAGAAGAGATTATCATTATCATTATCACTCATTTAAATGTTCTGTATCTGCTGAACTGAATAAAGATTTCTAACTTATCAAAGGTTTCCTGCTTCTCAACATTTTCGCTTATTACCTTCATTATAATGAAAAAAGGGTTTATTTGCATGAATAGCCACTCTCATTAGAGCTACCTATGGAGTGTGTGTGTGTGCAGGTTGGGAGGGTGCTTGGATGTCTGCATGTGTGTTTTGCTTCAGTCAGTCACTAGTACAGTTAAAGTAAGACCAGCAGTGCTCTCTTCACCACACTCTCATTAACTGTGTCCAATTCATGCTGACAAAAACCTTCTCTCCAGACATCAGTAGGCAGTCTTCAGTGTTTTGGAGTACTGTAAGTCTGGGCTGGTATTCAAGGACAGTCAAAATAGAGAAAGACAATGGAAACATAGGCACGCTGAAGATCTTAAAAAAAAAATCTTTTATTGGTATCTTATTAGAGACAGAGATATTGACTCCACCCTGTCCAGGGTGTACCCCGCCTTGTGCCCGATGCTCCTTGGGATAGGCTCCAGGTTCCCCGTGACCCTGAAAAGGATAAGCGGTATAGAAGATGGATGGATGGATGGATGGATATTGACTCCAGCATTCAGCTGAAATATAAAACGTCATTTTGATTGCTTCAGCTTTGCAAAACTTGAAGAGTGGGACTGACTGTAAGGACAACATGCCATATAGTCTGCTACTCCACTACTCCAAAAAATGTTTTATCGAAACGAAAACCGTTTTCTGTGTGTTTTGGTATGAGATTTGAGTTTTCTGCACAGACATTTCCTGTCTTGTATGTGACCCTTTTTATTTTATTTCTGGTCACCAGTGTGTATAATTAGCCTGATATAGCAAGCATATGTTTTTGGTATATGTACAGTATGTATGAGTTCTTTTGTGTTGATGTGACAGAACTGCTAAAAACAACTTGATTACCACTGATTTGAGACTACTTCCTATCTCTTTTTATACAGCTCCATGCAACTTAATGGTATTTATTGTATTCAAACACCTGTTGCTTGTAAAAGGAATATTTGCTTTCATTTCATTAACAGAATTTGGCACACTCCCTTATCTAGAGCAACTTACTAAAGAGCTTGATAGTCTTGGTAGACATTAATGAGCCACTTCAGCTTGAAAGACCATCTGTGTCTTCCACCATTAGCCGACCTAACATCATCACTGAGGAGGGGGTGTCACCCACAGTTATTTAAAGATTTGCTGCTAAAAGCCCTATAGAGATGTCTATTTTCATACTGTATATTCAACTGACAAAATGAGTGTGTTCACTACTTCCTGATCATGGCTTTATAAAAACCTGTTGTATTTCTGCCCTCAACAATATATAATGGAAGAAAGACGGTAAAAAGTTAAAAGCTCATTGTCGTGTTATAACCGGTGCCACTTTAATAACTGCTCATTTTATCCTGATGCGCAAAAGTAGCTTCTTTCACACTAAGCTTACTTTGTTGAGCTAAAAAACCTTACTGGTCAATACATGTTTATTAGAACCTAACAGTCATGTTTATAATAATACAGACATTTGCACAATACTCTCTCACACACACACATAAATGCACCTTGGCATGTTACTGAGAAAAAGTCCTGGAACAGCTTTAACTCTGACTGTAACAAAGCTCTGACAAAGGAGACTCCTTCCAAAAATTGTAAGGAAAGCTTCAGAAAGCTACACCATATCAATAATTATTAATGTTCATTTTTTTGTAATCTGTTTATTGTTAGTGTTGGATTATGTGGAGCATCCACCATACAAGTTTCTATGAATTAACTGTTAGAAATGAAAGTGTATAAGAATGAGGGCATTATAAACATGGGATTTGACTTGCAGCAGGAACAATTGTCTGCTGTTATAGAAAATTATCCAACACTCCACCAAAAATCCAGTTTTCTTCAGTTTCTCATTAGTAGCCTACCAGTAACCCTCCCGCCACTTCCTGGCCTTTAAAACATAAAATCTTCAGAGGAATGCAAAGAAAGGTCATATGGATAAAATGATGGTGTGGATCCAAACTCCCAAACAGTGTGGAGTAATGATTTGTATACACTGCTTACATTTAGGCAGTCAATGTTACCTTTACAGTCTCCAAGATTTTCTCCACAGAGAGAAATATCTTGTAAATGTTTGCCATGCTGTTTTATTGACAGTTAAATAAGCATATGCTGTGCACTATATGGCCAAAAGTTATCACACCCATATGTGCTTTTTGAACATCCCATTCCAGATTTAGTTCCCTCTTTGCCGTTATAATAACCTCCACTCTTCTGTGAAGGCTTTCCACTAGATTTTGGAGTGTGGCTATGGAGATTTCTGCTCATTCAGCCACAAGGTCATTAGTGAGGTGAGGCACTAATGAGGTGTTCAGTGGGGTTGAGGTCAGGGCTCTGTGTAGGACACTCCAGTTCTTCTACACCAATCCTGGTAGACCATGTCTTCATGGAGCTTGATTTGTGCACAGGGGCACTGTTATGCTGGAACAGGTTTGAGCCCCTTAGGGAAATTGCAATGCTACAGGATACAAAGACATACTATAAAGACTGTGTCCTTCCAACTTTGTGCAACAATTTGGGGAAGGTTCAGATACTGTATGGGGGTGAGAATCAGGTGTCCACAAACTTTTGGCCATATAGTGTATGTTTAAGTATATAAGCCTATATTTAAACATTAAATAAGCAGATATGACTTATTTGCTTCACTGGTTTTGTAATAGCTGCATTGTAAATGAGTAAAATGACAGTACATGCACATGCATATATATATATATATATATACACACACATATATATTTTTTTTCATGGTCCCAGTTTACAATACAACAGCAACTTCTCACTACAATAACTCAGAACACTTGACTCAGTTAGTTTGCCTGAAAACTTGCTGACTATCTAGACTGACTAACTGACTAGATGACTGAATAACCTTACCAAAATAGCCATATATACTTAAGAGGAATTCATAAACCCTACACATTTACGAGGACTGATTTTTGCTGATCTCTCACTAGTACTGGGTTGATGAACATGTTTACATCAGACAGATCAGAACAAAGATGTGTTTTGACCGTGAGGGTATGAAATAAACCATAGATAGGTCCATAGAGCAAAGGTAAAATCCTATTACAGAGGAATTAGTAGATGTACAAAAACAGACAGTAAAAGTCAATATTTCTTAAGTACTGTAAGTGTAGGTTTAGTGCTCATTTAAGTTCTTTGTGAAAAGGAGCGTCTTAAGTCTTTGTAACTCACCTGTTCGGACCACAAGGAGTTCATTCCAACACCTTGGTCCCAGTACAGAGAAGTACAGAGAAGAACCTTGATGCATCATCCTTGTCTTTTGAAGGATGTTGAGTCAAGCTAAGCTATGATCAATCTGTAGGCTTTGTACAGAAGCATTAGGGAGGGAATGGGAGTACTTTGCAGATTTCACATCAACCTTTCATCTAATATGCTATTAATATTATTATTAGTTTAATTTACCATAATTCTCTATGCCTTAGGAGACATTTATCCAAATTGCAGGCATAGCATTTAAATCTGAACAGTAAATTTGTGGGTTCACTGTCAGTGCTGTGTTCCTGAACCACCATCTTGCTAGGTTACTATGGAAACTGCTATACTGCTTTCTCTTCCTTGTACCTCCCCTCACTTTATCCCTATCTCCCATTCTCTTTTTTCTGTGTACAATCTTTCTTTCAGACTCTTTTCCTCTAAACCTCTTTAACACTATCTGTGCAAAGGAAATAATTGTTCAGCACTGAGCAAAAGTTGCTTCCATTTCAGCCAGCACATCTTGCACAGTCTCAGGCTCCCAGTATGGGAAGAAAATACCTGATGGACTGCTATTGTATTCTAAGCCATTTGGATAGCATATTTCGAATCAGTCATTACCATTCTTAAAAGGAATGCCTTTGGAGCGTGCTGACAGGTGTGTGTGTTTGAGTTGGGGGGGGGGGGGTGGTGATTGCAGAGGTTGATGCAGACAAGGAGCTGAATGCCAAATATGTCAGACTGTACCATCCTGAAATCACCTGACAGGACTGATAACATTCTCCACTGCTTCTTGCCCCCTCTGCAGCACTCAGAGCAGTCGACAAGGCGCATACTGTACTGGCCGTACTGGATATTCTGACATTTCCAGAGTGCTGGTGAAAATGTCTTACTGTCAAGTTCACAAAATAAAATACCTGACATTTTCGTTTTCTGAGTTTACTCGCTCAGTTTGTTCTCTGTATAAATGAACCTCACCAAGCTCAGCACATTGAGACAAGATACAAGAGGCACAAAGTACAGTGTGATGTACCTGAACCATTTGGATCATTGAAGCTGTCACATTTGTTAGAAAAACTGTTATAAGAAGGTTATTTTGTTGTGCTTGCTTTTTAAAGTTCATTTGCACTTTGCAGTGAGGCCCAGAAATTTGTGTAAACTGGAGGCAGCATTTCTGAATATTTCTGAACGTTTTCCTCTCTAATTGAGGAGAAAAAACCTCCAGCATCATCATGAATTTAAATAATTCTGAAGAGTAGAAAAACATCCTCAATATCTACTTAATTCTGTAGAGTAGAAAAACATCCTCAATATCTATTTAACAGTAGAGTGTTTTAACAAATTAATAGTTAGCACTCTCACTTATATACAGGTATAAAGCAAGGATTAAAGTTTTTAAGTCATCATATGGGGGAATGGTGGCTTAGTGGTTAGCATTTGCCTCGTGCCTCCGGGGTTGGGGGATTGATTCTCGTCTCAAGTTCACATGTTCTCCCCGTGCTTTGAGGGTTTCCTCCGGGTACTCCGGTTTCCTCCCCGAGTCCCCAGACATGCGTTGTAGGCTGGTTGCTATCTGTCACGAACCTCGAATCAGCACGGAAGCAGGAGCGGGCGGCAGGTGTAGAGCGTGGTATCAGGAAGTACAAGAAACATAGTCGTAAGACAGGCAGAGGTCAAGCGATCAGACGAACAACACAAACAGGGTCAGGCAGAGAGCGTAGTCGAAACCGGAAACAAGGGTTGAGGATCACAAGAAGATAAACTAACTAGAACGGCTTGGTATCACAGAGAAACGAGTTGACTGAGCATATACTTCGCATCGATTCTGGGTGAATGACTTCCCTAAGTACTAGCGGTGAGAGTGTGTGTGTGTGATTGGTGCCAGGTGTGTCTGATCAGAACTCCGGGGATGGTGAGCGCATGCGTGCATGAGAAGTGAGTGTTGTATCTTGGGAATTTGAGTTCTGATCTGACTGAGCTGTGACAGAACCCCCCCCCCCCCCCCCCCAAAGGGCTCACTCCGGGAGCCGAGTTCTTTCTTGGCCTCCCCCGGGGTCGTGGACCAGGGAGATCAGGATAAGTTGCGTGAAAGTCTTTAGTAAGCTGTGGATCCAGTATATCCTGCTTGGGAACCCAGCATTGTTCCTCAGGTCCATAACCCTCCCACTCGATCAAATACTCCATCTTGCCTCTCCTGTGTCTGGATTTGAGGATGTTCTTGACACGGTAAGCAGGTTGTCCATCAATTTCCAGAGGGGTCGGAGGAGTTTCAGATGGTACTTCGGTGGCTAATGGACCGTTGATGACAGGTTTGAGACGTGATACGTGGAATGAGGGGGAGATGCGGCTGTGTCGTGGCAGTTCCAGACGGTAAGTGACTTCATTGACTCGCTTGAGGATCTTGAATGGTCCAGTGTATCTTGGCGTTAGTTTTTTACAGTTATGAGCTTGTCTTAAGTCCTTTGTGGACAACCACACCCTATCGCCTGGTTGGTAATTAGGGTGTTCTTTGCGCCGGCGATCTGCTTTGCGCTTGTATGTGTCTGTGGTCTCTTTCAGGCGTCAGTGGGTGTCGGCCCAGACACGCTCGCTACGTTCAAACCATTGGTCAACGGCAGGAGCTGCGGTGGGAGTCGCGTTCCACGGGAACAGTGGAGGTTGGTAACCTAGTACGCACTGGAAAGGAGTGAGATTGGTAGCCAAATGACGTAGTGAGTTCTGGGCATACTCGGCCCATGGCAAAAACTTGCTCCAATCCTCTGGGTTATTGGCACAGAAAGTACGGAGGAATCTCCCTAGTTCCTGATTGATTCGTTCGACTTGTCCATTGGCTTGTGGGTGATATCCGGAGGTGAGATTCACTGTTACTCCCATCTTGGTCATGAAGCTGGACCACACTCTGGAAGTAAACTGCGGGCCCCTGTCACTGACAATCTCCTCCGGAATGCCGAAATATCTGAACACATGCTGGAATAGAAGTTCGCCTGTCACGAAGGCGGTGGGGAGAGCAGGTAATGGAATGAAACGTACGGACTTGGAAAACTGGTCCACTGTGACTAGAACTGTGGTATTTCCTTGGGATCTTGGCAAATCCGTTATGAAGTCTACGGATATGTGTGACCATGGGTGTTCGGGTATGGGTAAAGGCTTGAGCCTCCCAGCTGGGAGGTTCCGAGGTACCTTATTCTGTGCGCAAGATGAACAGGATGTCACCACCTTGTGTATATCTCTCTCCATATTGGACCACCAGTACTTCTCCTTTAGGAGATGGTATGTGCGCTGTGCCCCTGGATGCCCTGTACCGAGTACCGTGTGTGCCCAGATGATGAGTTCTTGGCGGTACTCTTCGGGTACAAATAGTTTGTTCGGGGGACACTTTACGGGTACTTGTGACTGGGGAATCTGCTCTAGCTCCTGGTCCAGATCCCACTCTAGCGCATTGATAATACATGATGGATGGATGATATACTCTTCATGCTCGTTGACACGTTCTGTGGGGTCGAGACGAGACAGGGCGTCAGCTTTTATGTTCTTGGACCCTGGTCTGTAGGATAATGTGAAGTGAAATCTGGTGAAGAACAGGGCCCATCGGGCCTGGCGGGGTGTGAGTCGCTTTGCAGTGCGAAGGTACTCCAGGTTCTTATGGTCTGTGAAGATGACAAAGGGATGTGTAGCCCCCTCTAACCAGTGTCTCCACTCCGCCAGCGCTAACTTAATTGCCAAGAGTTCACGATTTCCCACATCGTAGTTTCTCTCAGCGGGGGAAAGCTTTCGCGAGAAGAACGCCACCGGATGGAGCTTTGGCTTCTCTCCGAATCGCTGGAATAAAATGGCTCCTACCCCAGTTTCTGACGCGTCCACCTCCACTATAAATGGTCTGGATGAGTCCGGATGTTTGATGATGGGTGCAGTAGTGAAGGCTTTCTTGAGCTTGTCAAAGGCGGTTTGGGCGGTTGGATTCCATGATAGACGTTTGGGTTTCCCCTTTAGCAGGGACGTGAGGGGGTTGGCGATGGCACTGAAATTTCAAATAAACCTTCGGTAGAAGTTCGCGAACCCCAGAAACCTCTGTAGTTCCTTAATCGTCGTGGGTGGGGGCCAGTTTACTACTGCCTGGACCTTTTCTTGGTCCATGGAGATCCCCTCGGGGCTGATGACATATCCCAGAAACGCAATGGTGGTTTTATGAAATTCACATTTCTCAGCTTTGACATATAACTGATTACGGAGCAGTCGTTGTAGAACCCTGGCGGACGTGGTGAACATGTTCCTCCCAGGAGTCAGAGTATATTAGAATGTCGTCTAAGTAGGCGATCACATGGCGTCCCAGCATGTCACGTAACATGTCGTTGATTAGACATTGGAAGACCGAGGGAGCGTTAGAAAGCCCATACGGCATGACCTGATACTCATAGTGACCTGAAGTTGTGCTGAACCCAGTCTTCCATTCATCTCCTTTTCGAATCCGCACCAAGTTGTATGCACTGCGTAAGTCCAGCTTCGTGAAGATGGTGGCGCTGTGCAATTGTTCCAGAGCGGCTGGTACTAGAGGTAGTGGGTAACGGTACTTGATGCAACACCAGTTTAGTCCTCGGTAGTCGATACATGGTCGTAAACCTCCTCCCTTTTTCTCTACGAAGAAAAACCCCGCGGATGCTGGAGAAGTAGATGGTTGTATATAACCTTGGTGCAACGCTTCCTGAATATACTCCTCCATGGCTTTTTGTTCAGTTACCGTTAACGGATAGACTCTCCCTCGTGGTGGTGTAGTGCCTGGAAGCAAATCAATTGCGCAGTCATAATCTCGATGAGGAGGTAGTCCACTAGCCATCTTCTTACTGAATACTTCCATGAGATCGTGGTAAACACTGGGGATCAGAACGTTGTCCGCCTTGTCAGGGCTCTCAACGGATGTGGATGCTACGGAGATCACAGGGACTTGGAGACAGTGATTGATGCAGTGAGCTGACCAGCGAGTGATCTCCTTTTGATTCCATGAAATTTGTGGGTTGTGATGTTCGAGCCAAGGAAGACCGAGAACCACTGGATGCCATGCCGTCACAATGACATGGAATGTAATTTTCTCCTGATGAAGGGCGCTGATTCGGAGGTTAATGGGTTCGGTGCATTGGGTGATTAAACCATCTCCAATGGGGGCTCCATCTATGGCTTGGACACGGCGGGGGGTGCTGAGCGGACGAACGGGGATGTTATATTGGAGTACGGTCTCTTTGTCAATGAAGTTCCCTGCCGCTCCAGAATCGATCAGCGCCTCCAGAACACAGGAAACGCTTGAGTATTCTAATATCACTGGTAATACAAACGCAGACTGAACTGAGTACTGGTCAGTGGGTTCTAAACTCACCCCTGGCTGAGGTTGTTTGGCAGTTTTGGTTTCCCCTCGGGTAGAGCACTGTTTGAGAGGGCATTGTTGCACGAAGTGGCCCCTCTTGCCGCAGTAGAAACAACAATGCTCACGGCGCCGTCGTTCTCTCTCCTGCATGTTCACCCGAGTCTGTCCCAGCTGCATGGGTTCACTAGGGCTCTCAGATGCTGGTGCTTCCGCCTCGCTGCGTATGGAGCGGCGGCTCCGTAGTAAACAATCCAGGCGTATAGCTACGTTGATGAGTGAATCCAGAGTCAGCTGATCATCGCGGCACGCCAGCTCCGTTACGACATCGGAATTTAATCCCTGGCGAAACATAGTCTTTAGAGCGGGTCGATTCCATCCGCTCCTAGCTGCCACAGTACGAAATTCAAGAGCGTAATCCGCCACACAACGTGATCCCTGCGTCAAGGATAATAATTCCTCCCGGTTGTCTGGAGAATGATCGAATACAGTGCGGAAACGTGATGTCAGCTGATCATACGTGCTGATGACGTTCCCTTCCTGTTCCCATTCCGCGGTGGCCCAGAGGAGAGCTCTCCCGGTTAAGAGTTCCATGAAGTGGATTATTTTCCGATTCTCCGTCATGTCTGGGTACGTGGAAAAAAACAGGGAGCACTGGAGTAAAAAACCTCGGCAACGTGCCGGATCTCCGTCGTACTTCTCCGGCGCTGGAGTGGGAGGTAAGCGTGTGGTCGGTGCTGTAGAAAGCTGCACGGCTTGGTTTAGCCGAGCTACCTGCTCAGTCAGGTTTGCGAGACGGTGATCATGGTCACTAATCATCCGGCCATGTCCCTCGATGGCTTGCGGCCAACGGGGATCTCCCGCTGCTTCCATTGGAAGGCGAAGTATTCTGTCACGAACCTCGAATCGGCACGGATGCAGGAGCGGGCGGCAGGTGTAGAGCGTGGTATCGGGAAGTACAAGAAACGTAGTCGTAAGACAGGCAGAGGTCAAGCGATCGGATGAACAACACAAATGAGGTCAGGCAGAGAGCGTAGTTGAAACCGGAAACAAGGGTCGAGGATCACAAGAAGATAAACTAACTAGAACGGCTTGGTATCGCAGAGAAACGAGTTGACTGAGCGTATACTTCGCATCAATTCTGGGTGAATGACTTCCCTAAGTACTAGCAGTGAGAGTGTGTGTGTGTGATTGGTGCCAGGTGTGTCTGATCAGAACTCTGGGGATGGTGAGCGCATGCGTGCATGAGAAGTGAGTGTTGTATCTTGGGAATTTGAGTTCTGATCTGACTGAGCTGTGACACTATCTCTAAATTGTCCATAGTGTGTGAGTGTGTGTGATTGTGTCCCCTGGGATAGGCTCCAGGCTCCCTGTGACCTTGTGTAGGATAAGTGATACAGGAAAGCGATCCACAAAATGGATGGATTTCATCATATATTGGCATTTATGATCATCAAAACTACTGTTTTTACTTTTTTTAATCACATTGGCAGCACACAGTTAATCCAAACCTATAAAGTACAGTCTATTCCCCTCTCTTCATATTAACCTACAAGCTATATCACATGAGCAAGAGTGCTGAAAGGGTGCTGTACTGAAAAACAGCATGGCTGAATGTTAATAAATGTTAATAAATGTTAATAAATTTAAACATGTAAAGTTGCAAATTTTTGGAGACATTTGGAATGCTTGCTATTACATTCATATTTCTTCAACATTAGATGTAATATTAAGGCAATGAAACATATGAAATCATGTATCTTTCTTGGAGAACAATGAACCTTTATGTGTTTTAGATCAATCAAACACAAACACACAAATGCACAAACACAGAGCCATCTCTCTTCCCTGAGCTGGCTGATGTAAGTACCCATAACTGGAACAGAAACAATTCACAATACATTCCTTCACACAGCAGTGTATTAACAATATAATTCATACAATTTGTATAGCTGTTTTCCCTAGTGGTCATTTTTACAATGAGAGATTTGCAGTTGCATTCTTTCAACTTTCCCTGAACTTAACTGAAAGCATAACTTAACATAACATAAGATTTCAGTGAGCATAGCTATAAACAATTGTCTTTAATTGAAATTGGAGCTTTGCTCCAATTTATGTCGTTCTTTGGAAGCTCTGTTTTTAGATAACTGAGCGCCAGTTTAGGAAGATTTTACAGATATTCCTTGGAGATATTTGAAAGGCGATTATCAAAAATGGTAACAAAAATGGTCAAACTATTTTTTTCTGCTGATTTTACCTTATCATTTTAATTGTTACACAAAGGATACACCCATTTTATTTTTTAACTTCCTGCAATAGAGGAGATGCAAACCAGTCTGGCAATTCTCCTCCGTTCTCCTTTGACCACTCATCAACAAGGCATTTCCATCTGCATACTGGATGGTTTTTGTTTTTCACACCATTCTGTGTAAACTCTAGAGATGTTTGTGCATGAAATCCCAGGTGAGCAGCAGTTTCTGCAATATTTAAACTAGCTCATCTGTACCAATAACAACGCCAGTCATTGAGATCACATTTTCCTCCATTCTGATGTTTGATGTGAACATGTAAAATGAAGCTTAGTTTATGTGCATTATTTGCTTTAATATTTTATTATTGTTACAGGATTGGTTGATTGGAGAATTGCATGAATGAGCATGAATGTTCCTAATAAAATGGACAATTAATGTATACAGTGATAATGAGGGGAAAGAATAATGTGGCAGTACAGTGGGGGGACACATGTCAGGAAACAGAGGATCGAATTGATGGAATAGAAAAATATTTGCTGACAGCTTCAAAAAGGCATGATTTATCAGTCTGTCACAGCACTGCTTGCCAAAGTGCTCTTGAGAGTTACACTCTGATTTTGGGCTCCATCTATGTCAGGAAAACGTGAAAGAGATTTGCAATCTGACACACTGGACATTTTAGACAAAAGCTGCTCGTTGTAGCATGTAAATGGGGGCAAAGGTCCATAGGAAAAGAGAATTCTACAGCCATGTAAAATCATTACATCCCCCCCCTCCATGACATTTAGTCCACTTATGTCTGGAGGTGAAAATAGATGTTAAGTTTGTACTGTAACAAAATGATATTTGGTTAAAGTGAGAGACATTGCTAACAGTGAAGATAGAGACTAAAGACAAAATGTCATAGGCAGACACGTAAGCAGTCTTGATAGTCCCGGTAGGGCAAATACAGTGGGAATGTGAGCTTGGTAATTTTATCTGACACACTCAAATGTGTAATTGTTTTATTTCTGGAAAAGTTCTCAGTTTAAAATGTGCTTTCAGGAAACATAAACTCTGTCTATTTCTCTCAACTCTATCCCCCCCCACACACACACACACACACAAACACACACACTTTCGGCTGCTCCGGTTTGGGATAGATCACCTGTCCACATATTTTTATTCCTTTTTCATCCAGTTTTACGCTGGATGCCCCTCCTGACGCAACCCTCCCCATGTTCCCAGCTGGGGACTGCCACCCTCCTCGTGCCACCCTCCAGTGGCTGGGGTTGGCTCCTTGACCAGGAACCGAACGAGGGAGAGTGCCGCATGATAGCCAGTAGTCCACCAGGGAACAATTTCATGTATCTTCTCATTTTCAGAATTCCTTTGATGTAAACCCAAAAATAGTATAATTGAATATGAGGTGCAGAAATACCTTATTAAGAGTGTAACATTTAAGAAGGTCAAGTTGTATTCATCTTTCTGTTACATCAAGTGCAGCAGCAAAAGCCCTTAGTGTGATTATTGACTACGGTCTTTCATTTGAAGCTCATGTAAATAATATTACTAGGATACGGTACCACAAAGAAACCATAAAGATGGATGTTCTTATTTTGATAGTCTTAGGAATGCAATTGATAAGAACACTTTTGCACTTTGTTTTTTCTGCCGGTAACACACTATATGGCCAAAGGTCTGTGGACACCTGACCATGACACCCATATGTGGGCCTTCCCCAAATTGTTGCCACAAAGCTGAAGCACACAATTGTCTAGAATGTCTTTGTATGCTGTACCACTTGATTGTCCTGCACAGAGCCTTGACCTCAACCCCACCGAACACCTTTGGGATGAATCGGAACATCGTCTGTGCCCCAGGCCTCCTCACCCAACATCAGTGCCTGACCTCACTAATGCTCTTGTGGCTGAATGAGCAAATCCCCACAGTCACACTCCAAAATCTAGTGGAAAGCCTTCCCAGAAGAATGGAGGTCATTATAGCAGCAAACGGGCACTAAATCTGTAATGGGATGTTCAACAAGCACATAACTGTATGATGGTCAGGTGTCCACAAAATTTTGGCCATACAGTGTACTTTGACAGCCATATATTTAGAAAACATATATTACCAAAATTATGTGGAAATGTTTTAAGTTAGGTTATTTTCTAATCTTTGGCTGTCTGCCTGTAAAGATCACATTTGGTAAACAGACAGTTTAACAAACACCGCACTAAATGCAGTCTAAAGTTGAGCAAAACATTTGCTAGCTAAAAAAGCTAGTGCTTTTCTCATACGATTAATGTCCATGTGACAGTGAAATGGAATGATTTTTACCTCAGGTGATGACACAGAGACTGATGTGGATGATATTCAACATGATGACACATTTCCCATTGTAAAATTATGACACTTTGGAAGTTTGTAGTCGATAAATAGATTAGATTAAACATGTAAAGGTATTTGAGGTGTCTTTCAGTGGTGTAAGAATGGGAGTCTTGAATTCATTTTTCACTTTCGGGAAATACTTTAAAATACTATAACTTTACTTCTGATTGAAATTCATTCAGTGTTCAGAGCTATATGTAGTAGACAATGTCACAAAAAAATGAAGGATTTTCCAGGCCACGACACGAGTGGTTCAGATACGTCTGCTTAAGAATATCCTAACCACTTTAAATGGGTCACGTTGTTCAGGACCGCGTGGTGGACCAAGAAGTACATTGTCATTGGTCTAAATCCAGTCACTGTTTCCTTCTTGAGATTTTATTGATTGATTGCTATTTCATGATACACAATTTGGAGTGGTTCATCCTTTTATGGTTTTCTCTGCATTGTGTAAAACTTCATGCCGTTGTCCTGAGGTAAAGGATTTTTTATTCCCCTCTGCATATGATTACACACTGGCTGTTCAATCATCTTCAACACTATGATAATAATACATTATTTGTGTCTCATTATGGCACAGCACACACACTGCAGAGCAGACACACAGCTAAATAGCTCTCATCGAAAACCAAGCCATTATGATGAGCACAATGATGTGCTTTTTACATCAAATGTCTAGTGGATTTTAGCCCAGGATGAGAAGACACATGATGAGAGAGACACATGATGAGAAGAAAATAAGTGAATGTTGTACTTGACCAAGAATCCTTCATATATTTAAGCAAACTGTTTCCCTGGGAAACCTGGAGCCTATCCCAGGGAGCATCGGGCACGAGGCGGGGTATACCCTGGACAGGGCGCGAATCCATCGCAGGGCACAATCACATACACACTACGGGTCCAAAGACATGCCAATCAGCCTACCATGCAGCCTACCATGCATGTCCAAAGACACGCCAATCAGCCTACCATGCATGTCTTTGGACAGGGGGAGGAAACCGGAGCATCCGGAAGAACACGCACCCCCACAGCACGGGGAGAACATGCAAACTCTTCACACACAGGGCCACGGTGGGAATCGAACCCCCACACCCTGGAGGTGTGCGGCGAACGTGCTAACCACTAAGCCACCGTGTGCCCCTTGTTTACATTCATGACATTCATTCATACATTCATTTATATTCATTCAAATTTCAACAAAACCACTCAAGAAAATGAAACTTGATATTAAACTTAAAACGTACCCAAAATATCTAATTAAATCTACATGTTTAACAGAATATGACTCAATATGTCAAATTCATGCACACACTAATATCTTTGTCCTCCTACTGTATTCTGTCTTTAACTCTCCAAACTGAGATGATAGGAAAGCTCGCACTTTTAGGTCAGGTTGTGGTGCAGTGTCAAATGATTGATAACTCTCTTTACAGAGAGTTATTTTTCTGCTATTTTTCTAGCTGACACCAAAGCAAGCTTTCACAGAGACAAACAGAAGAAAAAAAAGTCTAAATATAATTCTACCTTCAACTTTCTAAGAGTCTCAGTCTCTCAGATGCACTTTCTTTAGAAGGGGACAGATGGAGTGTGAGGTGTGCAGAGCAAGAAGAGAAAGAAAACTGACAAACAGCCTTCATCTCAATGCACTTTTATTTAAAATAATGCTAATATCCACCAGAAAGATGGAAGAAAAAAAACATCTAGGTCTGTTGTTGCACAGACTTCACTCCCACACCTATAGACCCAGAGTCAGAGGAGTTGAGTAGGTTCAGTTAGAAACTCTGCATGCATGAATTGCTGAATGATCATCCACTCATCTCCTAGCCTACAGCTCCTCTGCACCAGCATGACTGAGTTCATACATCCAGCTGAGGAATATCAGCCTCCAACTCCCACACTTTAGCCTACAGCAACTGGCAAGCATACAAAGTAGAGGAATTTTTGAAGTACTTTATCAGTATTTTATATGTAATATCCCAATAAGCAAAGACTAATACGTTCTTAATTTGTATGTCTTCAACAGTGGGCATGAGGAAGCCCACGTAAACACAGGAAGAACATGCAAAAGTGCAATAGATACTAACCCGAGCTCAGACCCTGGAGCTGTGGAGGGTAACGCTACCTGCTACACTACCATGAAAAAATGACATTTGCTGTATTACAGTAAACTGATGTCCACCAAACGTGGAACATCATTTATAAATTTTGGAGACCACTGAAGATCACGTGTTAATTCTAAAGATTAATATATATAATATATAATATATAATATATAACATAATATCTGTACATTATATAATTATGGAGGTTAATTTATACAACAAGTTGTATGATTTAATGAAGCAGCTGAAAATGAGCAAAATACTATAAAATAGTGACTTAAAGAATGTCTTGCAGGATAAAGTCCAACATAGTGTATTCATTCATTCATCTTCAGTAAACATCTAGAGTGGTCAAGGTCATAATGGATCCAGAGGTAGATCCCAGGAACAGCAGAAACAAGGCAGGAATGGACCCTGGATAGGACACCAAGGGGGCAATTTAGCCTGAAATAAAGGACCAAATTAGAATAAGCAACTCTTTTACTTCATTGATTAGTTTTATCTTCATTAATTCACCGTCACATCTCTGCTCTCAAATAACCAAATGCAGATAACACAATGTAGACCAAGCAAACACTAGTTAAGTATACAATTATTGACAAATAATACCCTAATATTAGTGTTTCATATTACTACATTACCTCTATATGATAACTACATAGGTCAATCTTGACTTTATTTCAGCATCCTGCTGCTAAAAAGCTGTACAGTAAAATACAAAATCAAAAATACTTTCATAATGAGGTCTTTTTAAATATACTTTATAAGTAATAAGATTGAACGTAAAGGTGGACATTACATTTTGACCAGAGCTGCTTTATGAGGTTTAAATAGAGAAGCTTATCAATAGATTTTATTATAATAGACCTCTAGGGCTGCTTTGCTTATGAACACCAAAGAACTCTTGGCAGATTATCAAGCAAAGTCAGCACTTGGCTCTTAATTCAATTGCATAGGGCTGCAATAAGTGGCCTGCTCTTAGTCGAGTGTTGTTCTGTTTAAGATAAAATGTTCCCATTGCATGTTCGATCAATACTTCAAGGCTGACTATGAGAACTCTATTAGTTTGTGGATTGAGGCTCTTTTTGTTGGTATTAACTGCTAAGGATTCATATCCACTATAGCACATGTGCCAAAAGCCAGTAGAATTCCTTTTAAACACTGAGCTCCAGCATTAAGCCTCTTCTTTTCAGGTGTTCATGCATTGCTCTATCCCAACATGCTTCATTTCACACGAAAATGGGAAGTATTTCATATTTCTCCTGTACCCACTTTAAGCTAACATGCATCTCTCTCTAAGGGCTTGGCGCTAAATATAGGAATGAGAGATTTGTCACATAGATCCCTAGTGATCAGTTGAGATTTAAGAGTAAGAAAAATGGAGAGCCATTGAAAATGTGTGCCTCAGATACTACAGCAGGACACAGGACATAAAGGATTTGAACAATTCACTAAAACATATACATCATATAATAAATATTTAATCATTGTGATGCAACATGTACAGTGCAATTAATAACACCCAGCTGATTCTGTTGGTCATACAGCTGATGTAGTGAGGTGTACTCTTTCTCCTATTCTGAGTGTGTGTGTGTGTGTGTGTGTGTGTGTGTGTGTGTGTGTGTGTTTTCAGAGAAACGTCGTTTGAACATTCTCATTCTGTTTGCTATATTTGAAAAGGTCATTCAATATACATTACTGTAAATCCATTGATTTCATTGGCTCACTCTTACTTTATTACAGAAGTCAAAGGAAGAAAGCTGGTATTAATAGAAACATGTCTTTCCTCTAACACTGCAAAATACTGTATCTTGGAGTGCTTTTTGAACAGACACGACCCTGAATCAGTCATTTATTTGACTCCAGTCCATGCATTTGACTCTAGTGGAAACAGGGATGAGGGTTCTATGTGAAATATCACCATTTTGACCTCAAGCTATGGGATTTTAGTTTCTTACCGTACTGTTTTTCAACAGAAATAGTTAGCAAATGTGTTTTATCATCCATAAAGGATCATGACATTCCAAGATTGATTTCCTGTGGGAATTTCTATGTTCTGAAAACAATCTTATTCTGCCACTGCTAGGCTTTTCATCTTGTTCTCATAACAAAATTATTAACAAGTAGCACCGAGGTTTGTGCCTGGCACCTGTTTTCAGTACTCGAAGACAAAATTGATGGAAAATACAGCAACTAACAGACCAAAAAAGAATTTAAAAAAAGGTACAGTTCTTTTTAGTATATCTTTATGGATGTTAGTGTGTCCTAATATTGGCCTAATATCCCAGATAAGATTGATTGCTATATATGTGTGTATAAGTAGACAGCTAAAATCCATTTGTTTGTTGGAAACATTCTTTGAAAAAGTCACACTAATCAAATCAGGAATATGTTTTGCTCTATACCACAACAACATGGACCAAAACTGATGCTTCAAAAATGCATATTCGCATTGATGAAATGCTAATGGAGTAGTGCATTGAGCTGATTGTCTTTTTATTTTTAATTGCAGTGCAATATTTGAATTTGCCATGTATTCAAGCAAGACGCTTGAATACCCCCCCACACACACACTCACTCAGCAGCAGGCAGTGCGATAGTGCAGGTGCAGCAGCTGTAGACCACACCATGATTAGTCCTCGACCTGACATCTGCCCCAACTGAGGCAGTGTTTAGCTGCAGATACCCACCTGCACGCAACATAAGCACATAAACCTGTCAACACCTAAAACACACTAGCTATAATCCTTCTACCTAATGAAGGAGAGAAAATGTGATGATTTCTCGCAGTAGAGCTGTAGAGTTTAAGCTAGTGAGGATGCAGTGTTTGCTGAAAAGGCCACTTCTCAGACTGATGTTACAAATAACGAATGACTAACACAAATTGTGCCATAGGGCATCGAGCAGATGACGGCTTTACCTCTTCCTGTCAGTGGAAAATCCACTAGAAGATTGCTGGCAAACAAACTGGCATGAAGTTTTCTGTTTTCACTTGAAATGTAATTTGGTCAGTGCCAGTGTACTGTAAGGTTCCCTTCTCCCTTGTTGCATACCATATATTATATATATATATATATATATATATATATATATATATATATATATATATTATATATTATATATATATATATATATATATATATACAGAAATAAACACGGCATTAAATCTTAAATGCGTCTAAGAGTTAATGTTGCTAACTATGAGAGACATAGTTCTGGAAGGAAAAAAAATCTCTCCTGTACAATACAGTTTGACCTGAAATTTTAAGGTTCAAATAGATTCACAGAGCTCAGTTTTAAGGATCACTTTGAAGAAGATAAAGCTAGCTTACAAGACTGACAAAACATGCAGGTAGTCAAAACAGAAAATGCCAGTAGTCAAGGCAGCTTAGAGCTTAGCTTAAGAAAAAATACTTTAGGCATTTTTTTTCCTCAGAAGTATGCAACCACTTTCCCTTAAACCATGCACATTTAACCAGAGAAAATATTATCTTTTGTTGAGTGCCTTCATGCTATTTATTATGCTGCCAGTTGCTGTCTTTTGTTAATAACTGCTGTGAATAAATGCCGAAAATGAAAACACACAAAGCACACAAAGCTGCATCTCTGCTTCACATAAAAGACCGCGTCAGATAACATTCTCGCTTGCTTTTAGACACAATGAGTATCGTGTGTATACAAGAGAGGGACATACATTGAAAAGTCTCTCATTCATTTACATTTACATATTAAGGTATTGCATAGGATGACATACTAAATGCTGAATTTGTAAAAATAAATAAATGAATAAATGAATAAATAAATAAATAAATAAATAATTCAGGTGCTTTTTTGGGTTTTGTAGGTTGTTTGCAATGTGAGTGTTTTGACTCATTGTATTCTTGCATGCACATCAGCATGGTTACAAACTGCAGGTGTACATTAGAGCTTCATAGCGCTTGTCCACAAGGGGGCAGCACACATGTCAGGGCTTTACTGAAGTCATAGTCTATTGTAGTGGCTTAGTCAGTGTTCCAGAGTGCCTCTGCAGGGGAATCAGTAGAACTGACTACTAGATGGTGTGGACTATTAAGGTGCCAGAAATGTGCAAGTGCACAAGTTAGATCCACAGGTAAGTCCATAAGGGGGATCACAGAGAACAAATTTTCCCAGGAGCCAGAAATTTAGGGATTCAACATTACTTTCAAGAACCTTCAGGAACACTGACACTGATAACCAATGGCCCATAGAGTAACATGATAATCTACAGTAGTATTATTCTCTTGTGCCAATATGATCTCATGTCTGACAAACTACACTACCAGTTAAAAGTTTTTGAACACTCTTATGTTTGGTTCAACCACATGAAATTATGTAAGAAAAGTTAAGAAAGAGGAGTGAACTGAGAAATGTCAAGTATTTTATTGAAAAACTATTTAACTCTTTTATTTGCTGAAAAAGAAAATCTAGCTATTCTTGAAAAAGGCCTATCTAGATCACTCTAATTAGGCCCATGTAGCACACAAAAATTCTCTCACAGTTATTAAACAGATATTAACATTATCTGGACTTATAAACTGGTGCACTTGCCTTTAATAAAGCAATAATTTACAGGTCACATTACTCTAAATCTGAGTGTGAGCAATCACTTTATTTAATTATGTGCTTAGTGGGTAAACTGCAATAAAATGTTCAAAAAAAAATTTCACATTTCCACCTCCCAGCTCCAGGTTCAGTATGCCTGGTTCAATATTGACATCAGGTTACAGTCTGTATGGAGTTTTGCATGTTCTCTGTATGTTCATGTGGGTTTCTCATGGGTTTTCCGCTGTATAAGAACATACAGATATGCAGATTTGTATGTAGGAGTGTGTGTGTCTCTTCCATTGGGGTGAATTCTCCTGCCTTGCACCCAGTGTTCCTGGGATAGGCTCCAGATCCACTGCAGCCCTGACCAGGATAAAACTACTGAAGATGAATGAATGTATTCAACATTTGACTGGTAGTGTATCTGGTAGAGAGGAAGCTATACATTTTTATGTCATGCCATACTGTAACTGTATGTAGAGGTAGGGATTATATATAGTCATATGGACCTCTGTTCCTAAGAGCCTTAGATAATCAACCTCAGAATAATACATGTATCTCATTACAGTACAGCTAATGATCCTGTCTCCCATTTGCTAAATTACATGCAGTAAGTCATTCGTGTAGTCAGAATATTTTCACCTGTGTCACCAAGCAGGAGGAGAACCATCCTGCAAGCAGCTCCCTGCAACATTTCAACAAAACTGGCTGTAATCTTTTATTTCAGATTCACAATTCAAGGAGAGAGCCAAAATGCATTCATCCATGCCATGAATACTTTTCTTTGTAGTCTGTTTAATGAATGTTAGATGGTTACTTGAAACAAGTGGGAATCTGACATGGTCACTCGACACTTAGTCAATGCGTTCTTTCTGTATGCTGCATGTAGGAGCAAAGTCAGAATGTTGATGTAGGTGCACTACTACACACTAGCCTAGAGGCAGTGCTACTATTATGTTACCTGGTAGAGCAGGTAGGGTTGAAGGGTTTTCTCTTTTCCTCACGCAAGTGTCAGATCACTTTCCTCTAGTCGCCTTGTCCTTACTGAGTAAGCAAAAGCACAAACACCAGGCAGAAATATTCCTTATTCGGTATGGTTAGCAGAGGTGGGTAGAGGCGGGGCGACATCCATAGAGAAGCCTGGCATAGTGACATCCGAGGCAGAGCAGGGAAACAAAGCAGAGCTCTTGGCTGCATCGGGAGGCAGAGCAATGTCCTCAGCTGAACAGGGAGGCTGAGCAGCCTCCTCAGCTGGAGAGGGATGCTGAGCTGTGTCCTCAGTAAATCTGGGAGGCTGAGCGATGTTCTCTGTTGACTCTGCAGGCTGAACAACCTCCACAGTAGGGGAGGGAGGGTGGGGAAAGATCTTACACATGGCTTGGGAGGCCATCTCGTTGACCTCATGCTGAAGCTCTGGAGGTGAGGTCGCCACGTTGGGCTCTGGCAGGAGTGCTGCAGGTGAGACCGCCTCTTGGGTCTTGGACTGGAGCTGAGGTCACCACGTTGACCTCTGGCAGGAGCTCTGCAGGTCGGTCTCAAGCTGGAGCTCTGCTCTTGCTGTCTTGTGGAGCCAGTTGTGGGTACAGCAGCTGCCTTTGAAACATTCTTGAGAGCAGACACATGACCTGTGCATCCTGAGTTTAATATATGTTGGACACTGTACTTTGGCTTCTTTATGGCAGCCCTCAGTCTTGCACGCCTGTGTCACCCCCATCACCACCCTGTCGGCCTGGGTCTGGAGCTAGGCTATGGAGGGCACCCGGTCGGCCTGGGACGGGAGCTGAGCTTGTAGGCCATCCTGTCCGCCTGTTCCCTCTTGTAATACGTGGTGAACGGCCAAGTGGGTTCAGCAGTCATGCTGGCCCTCCCTAAACTTTTTTCAGGTTGAGTTTAAACAATAGACATCTAAACACCTTAACTAAAAGTTCAACAAACTGGGCTATGCTGCTAAGGCCACTGGATCTCTTGACAATCAATAGATGCACCCACCTGCAGGCTGGGCCAGTGACCCAGGACAGCATGAATCCCAGCCACTGCTTTTCTGAGGGCTTGGGGTCCACCAGGCTCACAAAATAAAACTGGCATTGCAGGAGATAACATTTGGGATACATCTTAAAGCCATCGAAGGGAGCCAGAACATCCAGGTGGTCCCACTGGGGAAAACGCACAGAATCAAATGCCGGTACAAAGATCCCTACGTGACGCTCTCCTAGCTCTCCTGCTGCATCCATGGTGTAGGCAAAGTATTCTGTAATGTAATGCGTTTTGAGACGGATGCAACTGTAGGAAGCCATAGTCATAAAACAAGCGAGGGGTCAGGTGATCGGCAAACAACCTGAACATGTAAGGCAGATAATCAAAGCTAAGGAAAAAAACAGAATCAGAATCACAAAACCATAGAACGGCTTGGTAACGACAGAGATTAGAGCAACTGAGTGTATACTTCACAAAGATCTTGTGAATGAACAGTCTCTTTTAAAGTGTGGTGTGATTCTGAGTGTGATTGGGAACAGGTGTGTGTATTTAGTATTCCGGAGGTGAATGTGTCTGTGTGTTACTTTGGGAGTTGTCGGCAGTGGCGGCCATGTTTGTAGTTTGCGGTGCATTCTGGGAAATGGAGTTGCTGGTTTGCCATGACATGACAGTAACGAATTAAATGTAGTGTATTACCTCCCACCTCTGGTGGTAAGATGTTTATGTCAGAAGATCAAACCAACTCTGAGACTCTGAACAATCTTCTAGATTCAAATGTGAACAAAGCAGATGATTGGCGGCTTTCCTTAAATTGTGCATCTCCAATGCAATCATAGCTGCTCTTCTCGCCCAAAATGTATGCAGCAGAATAAATAAATTTACTTTGGAACTTTTTGTCGCCTCTTTTCAGTTCGGTGCACTAGGCCATTAAATGTGGCCTAAAATAAACTGCCCATGTTTCAAGTTGACACTTCTTGGGGCGAACGAAATTGAGCATGTAAAGAATGTGCAGTGTTTCAGTAAGAGAGCTTCAATCTTGTTCTAATGCTCTCCTTGAATGATAGCTGGCCAAGTACAGCAAGAAATATAGGCTACATTCCAGGGCTGCTTCAGCGTATGGAACAAAACCTGGTGCTTAAAAATATGCGGAGGTTTTGTTTCTACGCCTACCTTTGCCACTGACTGCATCTTCTCACACACACACACACACACACACACACACACACCAGTATTGGGCTCCACAGGCCCTGGGCTGATCCATCTTGTTGCTGAGGTGTTTGGGTAATGAGGACTCCTGCTTACATAAGCCTGACTGTTGCTGCCATGGCCAGTCTGGCATGTTTGTATAAGTCAGACTGGATTCCCACTGAGGAACATGTCTCTGGGGAGACAGTCCAAAGCACTCTGCAGTGATACGGGGCTCAGAGCAGCTCTGGTTGCAAGGATGAGAGGAAGACACCCCCTCCCCCGAAAGTTCTGAAATGAACAGCCTGACCTGGGTAACTCTGCTGATTATTAGCCTCAAGGTTTTTGATTATGCAAATGCAAATGGGTTTGATTATGACTACAACAAGACAGTGTATGATAGTCTCAGAATGTGTGAATGCTGTTCAGAGTACACTGGCTAACTATTGAAGATAAGGACAGTTAAAACACAAGAAGAACACACACACACACACACACATTTCACAGAATCCTTCAGCTGATATTGAGCACCCGTGGACATGCATTATTTCAAAAAGCCTAATACTATTCAAAATGATTTGCATTTGTGTTCCTCTATTATCGTGTATATCTTACATTTATTACATGTACTTGCTCGGATTTTCTTCAAAGCAGCCTAACAGTGAAACAGGATACAATTCAATCATTTATATAAGTGGGTAATCATTTATTTCACATATGCTTTTAACTAACACAGCTTACAACTGAGATAGTATTACAGTCTAAGTGAGGATCTTAACAGTTCAGGGTTAGGAGACTGACTTGAACTTTTTGTAAATTACTCATTGGGTTCAGAATCTGTTTATTTCCTTTGCTCTATATACCTGGTTTCTGTTTATAATCACTCCTGCAAGACAGCTCATTGACTGAGACAGATTGGTTAGATATGGCCTAGGTTTGCTTAATCTCTCAGCTCAACTGGAGTTATAAATTAATCTGGGGACCATGTATCGATCTGATCAGTGCTAATCAACATTGATGTAACTAATTTAATAGCATCAGCTCAGAATTACAGCTAATTGTGCTCATGGTGTTAGTCACCAAATATTAGCACGTAATTGGATTCTGCACTTCTTCCCATTGCAAAAGTACAATTATTCTCCACTGTGTATAGATTCATAATCAAGCATGTATTATCACCAGGTGATGGCCATACCTTACAAAAATCAAATTATCTACTCTGAAAAGTGGGAATATTATACAAATAGTTGATCTATTTAAACAGGTGCCAAATAATGATGACAGTGTGCTTAAAAATTTAATGAGTGCTATAGGTCGATTATGTGGGAATGGTGACAGCGTTGTAAACCACAGCGTAAATATAAAAAAGCGAGGGAAAGAAAACATTGGATTTTCATTACAAGTGTACAATGTACTGTGTACCTAATATTTTTTAAATAAGCGGCATTGTTTGAGCTCTAAATACCAGGTCAGAAATCTTGTATGGCTTTGCTCCCATACAAACATGCCTTCAAACATAATGTTTTACATAAAATAAATACTCTAAAGAGCAGTAAACAGAAATAAATTAAACAAAGTCGATATTTAGTGTGTCGACCATTTGCTTGAAAAAAATTTATTAGTAGTCTCAGGTACAATCTGTGCAGTTTTTTTTTTAATATAAGGAAATGAGCTGTAAGTTTTATTGAGCTTCTTGCAGAACCAGCCACATTTCTTCTAGAGACTTTGACTTTTGCACTTGCTTCTTATTTTTGCAGCAAAACCCAGCAACATTTTGTCTGAAAAGTGGTCTCTTACATAATATGCTGCTTTCTTTACTGACATACAAACATTTTTCTGTAACATTTCATTTTGTGCTGGAAAACTAATGTTTGGAAATCTAAAATGTTTTTGTACTGGCTCGATAATGTAGAAGTCATAAAATAAAAATCCATAACAAAGTTTGTACTAAAAAAATCGAGTGCCTGAGACTTTTGCACAGTATTGTATATCTGTGACCAATAGGCTTTGCCTGGCAGAAACTGCAGATTAAAGGAACCTAGAGGTTCAGTAATGCTAGCCTCAGGCTGTAAGGCACACATGAACCATTTCCTCCATCTGACTTTTACATCGTTAGCACGTTCGCCTCACACCTCCAGGGTCCGGGGTTTGATTCCCGCCGGGGCCATGTGTGTGCGGAGTTTGCATGTTCTCCCCGTGCTGTGGGGGTTTCCTCCGGGTACTCCGGTTTCCTCCCCCAGTCCAAAGACATGCATGGTAGGCTGATTGGCGTGTCTAAAGTGTCCGTAGTGTATGAATGGGTGTGTGAGTGTGTATGTGATAGTGCCCTGCGATCAACTGGCACCCTGTCCAGGGTTTACCCCGCCTTGTGCCCGATGCTCCCTGGGATAGGCTCCAGGTTCCCCCATGACCCTAAAGAAGGAGTAAGCGGTAGAAGATGGATGGATGGATGGATGGATGGACTTTTACATCAGTGGGCTCCAAATTCCCACACCTGACATCTCACCTTTAGTTCACTCACAATGCTCATGCATCCAATATATCTGCTGATAGATATATAAATAAGTAGTCAGATGTACAGTATGGAGGATGTTGTTGATGTTCATCTTATCATTGATAAGATAAGGTAGTACCTTACTTACAGTATGACCTCTTATGTTTCATACCTAATGTGTAGCAGAATTGTGCTTTTTATGGTCCGGAGATTGAGGCTGCATCAGCTGCTGCATTTGACAGGAGGAGCACCACTGGCAAAATTAATTTAAATGATCTACATAATCAGCAAAAATACCTTATCTCAACAAAGCAGACTTCCAGACCAGCAACAGTGGCAAGTGAATATTTTACCTGCATCTAGAAAAAAAAAATGTTTAAGTAAATTTAACCTTTTTACTAAAGGTTGGCTTCTTTCAGTATAACCACTGAGTCACTCCATTGGTATGCATCACTGCAGAGCTCAATTCGGTGTGTGTATTAGTGTGTGAATCTGTGTGGGGGAAAATTTGGGTGCAGTGAATGTAAAATGGATCTAACTGTGAATTAATCATTCACTGACATATAACAGATTCAATCATTGTACATCACAATGCTTCATTTTATTTTTTTATGTGGCATTTCAAGTTATGTGCAAAAAGTGAATACTGTTGAGGGTAAACATCTGCATCCACCATGGTTCTGACATGGAAAAAGAGGAAAATGTACATGCACAAATAAAAAAACAAAAACGTGTGTATCTTCTGCAACTAGGCAATATCAACATTTAAAATATTTTGAAGAGATTTTGCCTTGACTCTCTTGAGCTCCAGACCTAATCAGAAACTAATTCATTAATTTATTTGTTTAGTGCAATTAATGTTTTTAAATATACTAGTTTACCATTTTTATTATTCATTATAATAAAGGATGTTAATGTAATTGTTGGGATCATTGTGTTCCAGGCAGAAGTTAAATAAATAAATAAATAAATAAATGAAACAACCTAATTAATTCAAGAGCACTGAACCTGTCATCAGGTAGAAAAATCAATGCCTTGAAAACACAGTGATATAATATGTCCAGACAGCACCCATTATGGTATTTCTAGCTGTTTCAATTGAATTTGAAAATGTTTTCCCTAGTGGGCAGTTGATGGGTTGGTTTTAGGATTTCTAAAGAAAATAAACAAGATTTTTTAAAAATGTTTTTCTATGAAATTACTATTATGATAACATTTAATAATTTGGAATTATTATTTTGTATGGTAGCACATCCTACTGAGTTAGAGGAGTTTAGTAAACTGCTCATATTAAAGGTTTCTTTTAACCATACAACTTTAATAATGACTACAATTAAATAATTTAATAAAAGCCAATCTGACTGTATAAGTCATGCAATATGGACTATCTGTGACTGACAGAGGAAGAGGCAAAAACCAGACACTGCAAATTTGCTGTTAATTCACCAGAGAAACCAATGACCCATTTTCACATGTTAGCACAATCTGTCTGGACTCAGTGGTCTCTCGTGTAGGAGTCACTGTAGTCATTAATGTGAGAGGATTACAGCAGGGTTTCTACTTCTCTTCCCTTTGCATGTTTCCTATAGGCCTTAACAGTCCAAATGCCTAAAGTACTACTTCTGTTCACTATAGGCCTTAATGATCCAAGACTAATTCTAGGATAATGAGCCAGATTTCTGGATGAATCATAGAATAACCTAGACGTGACACATGAAACAGTGTGCATGAAATAATTAAATCTACAGTACATACATTTTCATTTAAATTTGAAGACGCTGCATTTTTGATGGCGTATAGAAAAAATAGGAGGAAAAAATGATCGAATTAATACTTTTTCTTTCAAATTTTCACTGGTTTTTAGGGGATCTTGATTCGGGGTACTTTGTGGACTTGCTATGAACTACTTAAGACAGTAATTTTTGTGAGACGCTAAAGAACTGTATACACAGTTCACAGTATACTCCCCTTTGAAAGTATTGGAACAGCAGTGTCATTTTTTTTTGTTGTCGCTATACGCTGAAGACTTTTGGGTTTGAGATCAAAGATGAATATGAGATGATAGATCAGAATTTCAGCTTTCATTTCCTGATATTTACATCTAGAAATGTTAAGCAACTTAGAACACGGCACCTTTTCGTTTGAACCCATCCATTTTTCAAGTGATCAAAAATATTGGAACATGTGGCTGACAGGTGTTTCTGTTTGCCCGGGTGTGTCCTGTTAGATTGATTGTTTAAACAATTAATAGCTCTGAATGTCTACTCTTGGTTTGAACCCTGGGTTTCACCTGTGAAGACTGCATTTTTTGTTAAAAAGGATAAACCAGCATGAAGACCAGAGAGCTGCGTATGGGAGAAAAGCAAGCAAAGAGCAAGCTGAGAAAAGAGTGGAAAATAGATCAGAGCCATTGCACAAGCATTGGACATAGCCAATACAACAATTTTGAATGCCCAACATGGAATGCATAGCAAAAACAACAGAATTGACCTTGCCATTCCAATACTTTATACTGTATAGGATGTTTTTAGGAAAGAGAAGGACTAACTGAACCTATCAGTGTGCACTATAAGGTAATAAAATATATTGATTATAGTAACATTTTTATGACTGCAATCTTCGCCATGTCCTTGTACCAATTTAATTGCAGCGATTAGGAAAATAATCATGATTTCATTTTGTATGCTTCCTCATTCCATCTAAATTAATTTCTTGTTATGCTACTGCCAGATTGAGAAACACACACGGCGTGCTTATCAATCATGTTTGAGACTTGAGTGTGATTTATGTCAAGCACAGCATACAACCTGCATTTTAGACCACAGTCAAGCCAGGCGCAGTAGAAACTGGGGTCCACGTATATATAGTGGTTTATGGTAACTACTCTTCAGATACTTTATAAACTGGAAAATAGCTGACGCTTGTCGGTTTTCGTTAATCATTGTGAGATTTTTGCAGGCGCTGTACAATGGCAGTCGTTAAGTTACGGATCTACTGTGAATTCTGAATAGTGTAAAAATGTTGAGCAGTAGTGTAGGCCTACCGTGGGCCTTTTCACTATTATTTTTTCCATGTGGTTTATGTGGCCAAAAGTTTGTGAACACCCTTTTTGAACATCCCATTGCAGTCCCCCTTTGCTGTTATAATAACTTCCACTCTTCTGGGATGTCCGGCAGTGATGTAGGGTGGGGTGCAGTATGTGTATCAGTTCATCAAGGTATTCACCCCTGCTGAAAAAAACAATAGAAACCCTCATAGAATTTGTAATGGTTTAATGGCTATATATCTCTACTGGTAATTTTGACTTCTATTGATAATAATGATAATGAGTCTTTATTGGTCATGTACACATTGAAATTCTTTTCTTTGCATACCCCAGCATGTCAGGAAGCAGCCATGATACAGCACCCGAGTGTACAGTACACTCGCTATGTGCACAGGGGCATCGTCATGCTGGAACATGTTTGTTTCTCTTAGTTCCAGCGAAGGGAAACTGTCATTCTATAGCCTACAAGTGCTTCCACCTTTACGGCCTCCGTTTGGGGGCAAGGCTCGCTCACACATGGGTGTGTGGTCAGGTGTATGCAAACATTTGGCCATATAGTGTGTATGTGTGCTTTTAATTCTAACTGTCTTATCACTACAGCCTTTATGCTTGCATTCCCCCCCAGTGTGTGGTTATATCAACAAACTCTGAAGTGGTGTTTAAAAGATCTTAATAAGAATTATTCGAGCTGTTTTATGGTTAATTTACTAGTTTCTGTCACATATTGTATACCGACTGGTTTCATGTGTATCCAATAAACGCGAACGTTACTGAAATTCCTTGGAAGACAAGCGCGCTCTTGGATACCACTCATTACCTACTGACGTCCTGCGCGTGAGTAACCGACGTTAGGAAACTGTGACCTCGTAGGCGAGCTCCGTCGCCATTGCGGCTCACGCGCTCCACGTTTTCCCAATGTATTCGTTCCGGAACACGACCCGCCCAGTTGGAGCCATTGTGGCGCTTGGCACTCCAGTTTCATAACCTTGAGAGGGCGGAGCCTGTGTTTTGTGGAAGCAGAAAGAGCAGAGGAGCGGCAGGGCAGAGCGGAGAGAATTGGACCCGCGGTGGAAAAACCTAGGGACAGACAGCGAGTCCCGTGCGATAGCGGAAGCTATGAGTGCGGACATGAGGAGCGTTTTCGTGCGGTGAATATCGTCAATTTGCTGCAATTCTGCTACCGAAGCGGCTTGTTCTTGTGAGAGCGAGCCGGAGAGTAGTTTTGTGGCGGTTTGGAAGGACAGATAGCTCGAGCTGACTGACACACGAGAAACGGAGGAAACGCCGAGAGCTGTACATGTGGCGAGTTGTTTATAAAGCTGATAAAAGCCCAAACCTGACCGCGAGTTTGTTGTAAGCGCCGGATTTAATTAAATGGGAAACAAGCATAAGGTGGGGCAGAAAGAGTGAGAACTGAGCGCTTCCACTTTGTCCGCCCCTTCTCTGAATTTTTTTTGTAAAACTCAATCCCTCACGGACGTTTTTTTCGGAGAAGAAAAAAAGGAGAACACGAAGACATTTTTGTTGAATTTAGGGAGCGTTCACAGGCGCCTGCTGTTTCAGCTCACGGCGAGCTCGTGCACTTCGGAGTGAGAGATTTCCCGCCGTGGACACATTTCAGGCAGGAAATTTGTCCCGTCTGGTTGCTGGACCATGGCCGACGACGACGTCCTCTTCGAAGACGTTTACGAGCTGTGCGAGGTCATTGGGAAGTAAGTGTCACGTTGAAGATTTGTTCCACTCCCTCTTCGCTGCAGTTTATCCTTATGGAGCAGGACCTGATGTTTAGTGTATGAGGTTAGGATTATGTATGCAAAGCACATAATGTCTTCTGGCTACACTCTCAGAAATAAAGGTACCTTGTCACACATGTCTGAATGAAGTACACCTTGCCTTGTCGTTGGTGTGATACCATCAAGGGTGGATCTTTTTTGTACCTTTTTTTTTTAGTATGTATCTTTCATCTGAAACCGTGAATATGGTATACCTTTAAAAACCAATTAAAGGGGCATAATTGGTCCTTGAGGAGCACTGATGTACCTGTTTTAAAGCTTTACTCTAAAAGCGTGTTAAATATACACCACACGCTGCACTTCCCAGGTAAAAGAGGCATACTTGGGTACTTTCAGTAAGGCTCAGGATCATGGTGGATCCAGAGTCTATCCTGGGAATACTGGGTGTGAGGTGGGAATATGGTCTGTATGGGATGCCAGTTCATCACAGGGCATTGGAAGAGCACACATTCATACACTCATACACATTGATCCATCCATTTTCTGTAGCTCTGAGAAAGCCTGGAACCTGTACCAGGGAACTTGGGGCACAGGGTGGGGGACACCCTGGATGGAGGTGCCAACCCATCACAGGGCACAATCACACACATTAACACGCTATGGCATTTCCAAATTGTCCCATCAGCCTACAACACATGTCTTTTGACTGGAGGAGGAAACCGGAGGAAACCGTCAAAGCATGAGGAGAACACGCAAACTCTGCGCACACAGGGCATGAACACACAACCCCAGAGGTGTGAGGCAAATGTGCTAACCATTAAGCCACTGTGCCCTCCCCCATCTCATACACACCTACGGGGCAATTTAGAATGAACAGTCCACCTATTGGCCCGAGAACCGGGAAAAAACCTTGAGTGAACTGGGGACCTTGGAGACTATGTGAGGTGTGCTGCTTTGCCATAAAATACATACTACAAGTACAAAAAAAGTACACGTGATGGTACCACCCCAGACACAAAGGAACGGTGCAGCTTAGTGCTTTTATTTCTGAGAGTTCTGCACTGGGAAATTTTTAGATAAGACATAAGATATTCATTATGAGCTAATCGGTTGGTACAAGTTTGGTGACTCTGGGAAGTTTTGTGACACAAGGGTGGGTCCATACATGTTGCAGCAGGCTCAGGCTCATAAAGTTCTAGAAATCATGCATTAAGTCTTGTTTTGAAAAACACTTGGATCTTGGTGGTAAGTCAGACATTTGTACGAAATAGAAAGGAAGGTATTTTATAGGATCGAATGTTATTAGGTATCATGCAGTGTCTACTGTCTCATTCAGCACTCCTGACTGAAAGAGCAATAAAACACTTAAAGACAGTCTGAAAATTTAACCTGAAGTCAAAATCAGTCTTTTTTTTCTTTTTTCTTCTTGTTTACTTTAAATTATTGGTCAAATTCTGCATGGTTAGTCACTAACAATCGCCTAATGGAAAGAAAATCATCTACCAAATTGTCTAATCAACATGCATGTGGGTGGGGGAAAATAATATTAACTTTTTCTCATATCATGTCTTCCAGGAGGTAATTGAGTAGACTGTAATATCCAAAAAATAATGAATGAGTGGCAAAAGATCAGTTTGATCAGAGGTGTCATCTGGTATCTTGATTTATCTGGTAATGTTTCAAACCCATTTCACTTATTCTCACTTTCTTGCTCTGTATTCTTTGTGTCCAGCAAAAAAAAAAGTCCACACCCCTATTAAAATGGCAGTTTCATGCGAAGTGAAAAATGACAATTAGGTAAATCATGTCTGAGATTTTCCCACCTTCAGTGTGAAAGTGCAAAGTATATAAATAAAGTGAAAAACAATCAAACATGGCCTTCAGGGTGTTCCATGGTGCATCTAATTTTCGGAAATTCATTTATACCCCTCTCCTGACCAATATCTTTCAACAACTGAGATATGGTGCATGCTTTGTAAGTGCTTTGTGGACCATGGCTTCAGCGTTCAGATGAAACCAAGAAGAAAATCCTACAGAAACAGCTGGTCTTTATTTGGGGTTCATCAGAATAATTTCATTGATGACAGCAGTATGATAATTACTTTTGAACATGAGGTTGAGTGTGATTGGTTCATTCTGAACACAGCCACATCCCCAATTTATAAAAGGGTGTGCACACTTATGCAACCAGGTTGTTTTTCCTGTTTTTCCCTCAAATGTTTCTGATTGTTTTTCACTTAATTGTTATACGCTGTAATTACACATTGAGGGTGGAAAAAGTTCTGACATGATTTTTACTTCACAAAAACCTACCATTTTAACAGGGGTGTGTAGACTTTTTATATCCATTTTATATTTTCATTCTAAAATGTTCATCATTATTATAAAATAATGGAATTAAATGTTTCTACATAAAAAAAAAAATGCAGTAAATAGTAGTAAATGAAACAAAGTCGATATTTGGTCTGACTAAAAAATAGTAGTTTTTGGGTACACTTAATGCAGTTTTATAAGGAAATGAGCTGGAATTTTTATTGAGCATCTTGCAGAACCAGACATGGTTCTTCTGGAGACTTTGACTGTCGCACTTGCTTCCAATTTTTGCATCAAAACCCAGCAGCAATCACTGTTTTTTTTTTTTTGCCTGAAAAGTGGTCTCTTAAGTAATATACTGCTTTCTTTAATGACATGCAAACATTTTTCTGTAGCATTTAATTTTGTGCTAAAAAACAAAATTTTGGGAATCTAATATTTTTTTCTACTGACTTGATAATGTAGATGTCATAAAATAAAAATCTATTACAAAGTTTGTACAAAAAAAAAATAGGGTGCCTAAAACTTTTGCACAGTAGTGTGTGTGTGTGTGTGTACACACACACTTACAGTACTGGCCCCTTATATTTGCTTTTAATGACCATACAGGTTTGATTAAACCAAATCAAATATAAGGAGTTTTATTGGAAAAAAAAAATTATTAGTAAAAAAAGACAAACTACAGTGATTCATGGAATCTCGGTTTTATTCTATGCAAAAAATGCATAGAAAAACAAAGTTGACAGGAAATAAAGCATATATTGACTACAATGTAATCAGTTATTAATATTTCATTGGTCCTCCCTTGTTTTTGATTACAGCAGCCATTCTCCTGGACATTGACTCGATAAGCTTTGCGCATGTGTCGTGAATAATTTCCTCCTTAAAGTCTTCCCAAAGCTAAGCTTCATTGGTAGACCTGCGTGACTTATCACGATTCAGGTTTAGAATTTCTCAGAGGTTTTCACTGGGATTAAGGTCAGGGGACTGAGGAGGCCACTTGAGGACTTCAGAAGCCGCGGCAGCAAGGAACACCTTTGTTGCATGCGTGGTGTGTTTGGGATCATTATCATGTTGGAGAAAACACATTCAATCTCCAAACAGATCCGCCATATTTGGCAACATTGTGTTCTGCAAGATGTCCAAGTATTGGTCTGTTTTCAAAGTGCCAGCGATTTTGTAGATCCTTGTATCACCTGCAGCAGACATGCATCCACATACCATTATGTTTCCCCCACTGTGCTTAATGGTGCCACGCATGCATTTGGTATCAAAAGCTCCCCATCTCCTACAAACATACCTGACACTATCTGACCAAGTATGTTGAGTTTTGACTTGTCAGACCACAGAACACCGCTCCAGTCTTCCACACGTCAATCCCGATGTTCTTTGGCATAGGCAAGAGTTTTTGTGGTTGACAGAACTAATTAGCGATTTCTTTACTGCTACAAAACCTCCCAATTCTAGGCTCTTTTAGCCGTCTCCTAGCAGCGTGAGGTGCACTGATGAGGAACCTCCAATAACATGTCTCAGCCAGGACTTTGGAAGTTGTTTTGAAGTGGTCTCACATTGAGGTGATTTTCATCCTCCTGTGAAAACGCCCACTAGTCTTCCTTGGCTGGCCACAACGCTTACGTTCTGCACTGTACCGGTTTCACAATGCTTTGTAATAATTCTGCAGACAGTGCAGCTGTTCAACTCCACCACACGAACGATATCGACTGACCAGATTTAGCCATTTTGGCAATATCGTCCTTGGTTGCAGATGACTGCTCCTTCCTTTTGGTCATTTGCACCAAAACAACACACAATAACATCTACTTATAAAGGAAACACCTAGCACATAGTGATTGATGCACCTGTAACAATTACAGGCTGGAAATAACGAGTGCAGCCTTTTCATGTCAGCTTGGCTAAAAATGATGTCCACGCAATTTAGCATGTTTCATTGCATCATGACAAGTGAAACGATTGAAACGCAGCGTGCGTACATTACCTTTAGACTCCATGCAGAACTATGTAACATGCATACAAAATATTTAATGATATGTTTGAATAAAAGGTGAAGAATGACATTTTCCTATGTTGAACATCACTTTTGGCTGTGGGGGGGGGGGGGGGGGAGAGACTGAGACTTGTCATTGTCTGAATGATCCTCACTTGGAGTGTGTCCACAATGAGTCCTTCATACTGATTTACTTGTTGCATCTTTCATCAGTTCAAGTTCTTTGAGCTTAACAATGAAGTGTGTGTGTGTGTGTGTGTGTGTGTGTGTGTGTGTGTTAATTTGGACTAATAAAATTGATGATGTAGTGCAGGAAGCCAAGATGATTTTGCAGTTGTTAATCCTGCTTTGCTATATTTTGTTTTCAGAACATGTCTGTTATGTCCAGTATGGACAGGTGCAGTACAGGTGCATCTCAAAAAAGTGGAATATCGTGGAAAAGTTAATTTTTATCCCCCGTAGTTTAATTCAAAAAGTGGAAATTTCATATACTCTAATATTTTGAGATGCCGGATTTTTGAGCCGTAATCATCAAGATTAAAACAAAAAAAAAGGCTTGAAATATTTCACTTTGTGTAATGAATCTAGAATATATGAAAGTTACACTTTAATTAAATTACGGGAAAAAAATTACTTTTCCACGATATTCAAATTTTTTGAGCTGCACCTTTATATACGAATGCTATTACTGAAAGAAATGATTAGATTAATGGGAAGAAGTATTAGGTTTTAGTTTGGTGTTGGTGGTATATTTTTAGCTTGTGTTTCTGTGATTATTTATTGGACAGGATCTGTCTGGAGCTGGAGAATTTAAAGTTGCAATCAATACTGGTGATCTTACTAATGTCAAACAGACTTAGCCTCTGAAGTAGAGAGCACCCCATGTTTCCCGTACAGACCTGTCACTCTAAAATTGTCCCCACAAACACACACACACACACACACACACAGCGCATCTGTATTCTATCCAACACAACACCATGGTGCTGTGGGTGCAGGCATTTTGTTGCACACCTATTCCAGAAATTTAGCAGCGTCTACACTGATTCAATTTGTAGAATTAGTTCTCAGTGCATCTCCTTAGTTTGATTGAAAGGATGGACCCACACCCACATCGTAAGTTATTCCCAAGCAAAAGACACACACTTCCAGGTCTCTTCAGCACTTCGATTTATTTTTATTTTTTTGTGGGCCTGAGTCTTTGGAGAAATTTCTGCTTTCACTAACCAATGCTTAATTGTAGGTGTATTTACTACTGCATCAAGTCAGCCCTTTGCTTACTGTGCTTTTATAGGTTATCTTAATGTGGTACATACACACAAGATGTTTAACATCCATCCAGGACTACCTCCTTGCAGAGACGTTTTCTGATTGGTTTATACAGCTGGCCTGTGTTTTTGCTTTAGTTGTTGATTAGAGTCCAGGACAAGCGCTTTTTTCCCCTCAGAACATCTATTTTAGTAATGGCTGTCAAAATATCAAGCGATTAATCCGACAAATGTTTTGATTAGTCAGGAGAGCAATAAAAAAAACCCCCAAAAGAACAAAAATCTAATAGTGTCAAAAGCAAATGAATACAAAGCAATGTTTATATTTGTTTGGAAACAGTATCTTGAAAAAATGTGCCTTTATTCGTCAAGGTTGTGTAGAAGTGTGTACAGATTTAAGTGCGTGGATCAAATCTGCAGGACCCTCGAGGAAAACCTGTAAAAAGGCGGTTATTTGAGAACAAATTATGAATCAGCTTGAGCTGTTTGGAAACAAGCCCATTATTTATGTCATATGCGTTCTTCAAGCCCAGTTTACCTCATATACACTTCATTTACATTATACACAGCTTCATTTATATACATGATGTGACAGCCAATGAAAGGAAAGCATTCAACATGCGCCTACTACTCAATTAAAGGACTAATGATCCACAACTGGTCATTTTCATTAACATTTACAAATTATATGCTAACATTAATCCCCATTATCTATATTTTAATTTAGATGTGGTTAACATTATTTGCAATTTTTATTTTATTACTGTTTATTTATTTTATTGCTGTTTACACGACACTACTCTGTCAAGCTACAAATCAAGCTACAAATCAAAAAAACTACAAATCAAGCATTTTTCACGTTGTTCAGTTGTTATGAACAAATTCATACGCATGTCGACCAGATGTGAATTTGATGTGCAGGTACACCACAGAAACTGTTGCCATAATTTGGTACAATCAGATTTGACCATACACAACTTTGACGAATAAAGGCTGTCGTATTTGGTGAGTTTCACACTGGACATGTTTGCTGCGGTCAGAATCCATGTGTGATTGTCCCCGGTCCCCCCGGGCAGCGTTGGTCTGGTTTCAGACTCACTTGATTCTATCGAACCACAGTGCGTTTATGTTCAACTTACATCATCACAAATGCACATGGAGAACACAACGTGACTCACCATATTTTTTGGTTTTTTTAATTATTTTGTTGCTATTATGGGCAGCAATGGACCTCTTCCGTGTCCCACAATGTTCCCCTGCCACTCATGGTACCCGTGTGTTGTGGAAACTAATGATGTCATCATTGACTAAAACAAATTTGCAGGTTGCTTTACTTCCTGAACAATTGCGGACCCGAGTACAAGTTGCGTTCACATTCACGGGAATCTCGGCACAGTTCCAGTGCAACCGAACTTGGACCACCTCCTACAGGTAGTCTTTGGTTTGGTACTGCAGTGCACTCCCCAGCCCACATGACGGCTTTCACATTACCGCTTTTTCATGCAAACCCGTGCTCCGTTTCGGACTAAGCTGCCAGTGTGAAAGCCCCCTCAGTTTGTCCTGTAATCCAAAACTTGGGAATGGTGTGAAGCTGCTGTTTTGCTCTTGTAGTCCGAGCATGATGCTGGAGGATGTCAGGGTAATGGCATTTTTTGTTCATTTTATCGGTGAGTCAGCGATCAGTGCAGGCTAGAGGCACAGGTCACAGTTTTATGCTGGGTGATTTCACCCCAGTTACTTTTAAGCTAGATTAATCCAAACAAAAAATCCTCTCTTCAGTAGTGTTGATTTTACAACGTGTTTGCTTTTTAATGCGACAGCGGAACTGGGGGATTCCATTTTCATTGTTACTTAGGTGTGACACATACAGGCCTGTTTACAAAGCATGGGCAATGACCTTACATTAAGCTCGTATGGCAGCCTGCAGGCTCGTTCCCGGCGAGTCAAAACAGGCATGTCTCTGGATTTAACTGAACTTTTTATTAGATTGCATTAGTTCCCAGAGGGAACTGTCCCACCAGTCACATTCATTTAACATGCCTGTCTGAAACAGAAGGAAGGAAATCACCACCTGTGTCACAATTAAAATCCAAAACTGGGCATGTCGGTATGAATGTACCGGGTTTACGGCAAGCTGACTTGGCTGTGATCATTCACTAGTGACTTTATACATATATACACTACCAGTCAAATGACACGCCTAGTACTCATTATTTCAGTATTTTCCACCTTTGAGAAATATAGAAATAAAATTAATTTGTTAACCATATATAACTATAGGGTTTTATAGAGGGGGGGGGAGCGAGAGAGAACTAATAACTAAACCTAAAAGTCTTTAACAAATCAAAACCATCTTATGTTAGTTTCTTCAAAATATGGCCACCCTTTGCCTTTATAACAGCTTTGCAAATGCTTCGTATGCTCTCAACTCGCTTCAACTAATCACCTGGGAGGCTTTTCCAATTGTTTTGAAGTAGTTCCCACATATGCTGAACACTTGTTTGTCTCTTCATCTTGTTTGTCGCTTTTCAGTTTTAATTAGGCATGTCCAGACTTTTGACTGGTGGTGTACATCATTTCTATTATTATAACAATTAACTATACAACCCAAAGAGTCTAATCTAGCAAATACAATAAAAGTGTAAGAAAAGAAACATCTTGCCCTCCGCCTTTTGTATGCCCCCTGTACCTAGCCTTCCTGGAGCTGTGTATATATATTTTCCAGCTCTAAATGGAAATAATGAGGTCAGTAGGAGTGTGTCACTAGCTTTGATTTGTAGATGAGAGACATGCATTCCCTGGAGAATGTTAGAGGGTGACAAGCATGACTTCTCTTGACAGTGTTGTGACTTCCTGTGGATTCTTATTGCTCTGAGCTCATTCGACGGCAGCCTGTGCAGCAGTGACACAGGACGCTCATCATTTAACTCTGCGTTTTATTTCAGATGGTAGCCTGTGTTATGGGTTCTCTCAGACAGGCACGTCTTGTTGCACATGTTTTGTGTCGCTGCTTTGTACTCGGTTCATGCAAAGTCTTTCCTCCAACATGCTTTGTGGCACCTACAGTCTTTATGAGCATACAACCAGGTGTCTGTAGTTTCTACTCTTTATCTGCTTGATAATGTGTCAGCAGTGAGGAGTTTTGGTTGAAGAGAAAAGTGGTACATTTGAGTGCTTCCATGCTATTGGTTTTCAATAAGAGGTGACCAGTATTTCACAAATAAATTGTTCAAGCCTAATTACTGCTTTAGAAATTCATGCTCATTACTTAAAGATGACTTAAAATTATCTTTCATGTAATGTGTTTATAAAGCTGTTTGTGAATGTAAAAAGTCTGCAGAGTTTCAAAAAAGTGCACGACAAATGGGGTTATTGTCTCCCAAAAGAAAGAACCGATTCTGAACAGCTGAAACGAGTCATCAGTAATTCCAGACCTACTTCCTGTACAAACCTACGTCAGTTGGTAACAAAAAACCTGCCTCTGTTCTTCATTGGCTGCTCGGTTGAGGCTGCGTCCTGACAGAGTAAGGTTCATGTCTAGAAGACGTTGTTTTCTGTGCTGCAAAAGCAAAACCACTTTGCATGGACTCCCGAAGGATGAGGATGTAATGCGTCAGTGGTTAGAATTCATTTTAAAACGATACCACAGCAGTTCAACTCCGACCTTCATTTGTTTCCCGTCATTTCACTGACGGCTGCTTCTCCAACCTAGCTGAAGTCAACGCGGGATTTGCAAAATGATTATTCATTAAAGATGGGGCCATACCCACTTTATTTTGACCATCTTGCACCTCTGGATCACAACTTGTAAGTATGATTCATTTTATATATATAATATATATATTCATATTCTACCGAGTGTTCCAAATGTGTAGTTTTGTGTAGTATATGTGTACAGCCAGTGTACAGCTGTTAGCCTGTTGGCCGTAGGCCTCTGCTAACTGGCTAACTCACTATATTGTCAAACTGCATATAAAATTACCACTGAGAAACGTCCTGTTCTCGTCGTGCTTGCGATAGTGGTTCGGGTTGATCTTCCGATGTATCACTATCGGACTCGGGCTCAAATTGATCAGAAAAAAACCGACATTATTACTGAGCTGAAATTCGGATATGGTAGTGGGCGTTTCCTTTCCGACACGTGCTGGAAGCGGTAGACCAATCACAGCAGACTGGGAGATCTGACCACTCAGTGCAGAGTAGGCTTTGTTGAAAGAGGAGTTTAGAGTGAACAGATCCATGAACGAGTCGTTTGTGACCCTGAGAAAATGAAGTGATGCTGCAATGTAAATTATGAGTAAAAATTGTAAAAATTAGGCACTTTAATGTATCATAATAGGGGCACTTTAACGGAATCATGTTGTGCAACTGGTTTCACTGTGACTAACGTAGAGAGCTGTACAGGAATGGGAACTGTGGTAATATCACAGTGTTCTGGGAACATCTGTAGGGATGGAGATAACAGGAATGTAGATAGACTTTACGGTATTCCCCCAGGGATGGTAATAAAATCTGCATTGGCATCATGATGGTGGTATTGAAAGCACACGTGTTTGTTACACAATTATGTGTGCCCTAAGATTTCTGCTTCTTAGGTTCTTAACGTTAACCTTGTGTCATGTGACCTTTGATCAAAAAGCTCGTCTCTCACCCAGTCTGTAACAGTCTTCAGTGGAAGTGGAAGTGTCTGAGAAAACTGCTTTTGTGTTGTTTTTTCACAAACATATCTGGCTGAAGTTTCTTGTGCACTTATTTGCTGTGGTTTAGAGAAATAGGAATTTTATGCACAGTTGCACACAACAGCAGCAGCATAGTGTTCTGATAGTTCATGGATTAAATATTTAGTTGAGTGAAAACAGCTTTGTAGCGTCACTAGGTGAGTAAACATCCTCCCAGAGTGTCATACAGTTTGTATATCGATAGTCTGCAGAATATTCCTTAATGTAGAGCTGTGCACAGAACTGTTTTTTAAAAAAAAAATGTATCTCACTACCACTTCTTGCTCTCACAGACACTCTTGATTAGTATTTTGCCCGCTCACAGTGTTATTTTTGTTTGTACACACTTGCACTTACAATGAACTTACATTGTTCTATATCCCAGCATCTAAACAAATCTAGAGTAGCATGCTGGCAAAGAAGGTAGCATTACTGCCTCACAGCTCCAGGGACTCCAGTTTGATCCTGACCTCCAGTTACTGTTACTGGGTTTCTGCTAGGTTGTTCAGTTTCCTCCCCCCTCCCAAAGTCATATCAGTAGGTGAACTGGTGACTCTAAATTACCCATCAGTGTGAACAACTGTGTGAATGTTTGCATGGTCCCATCCATGGTGTATTCCAGCCTCATGACCAGTGTTCCCAGGATCCACCTTGAAAGTGACAGGGATGCTTTATGGGAACATAAACACCATGGAGGGGACCATGCACACACATTCGTTTACTGAAGATGAACAAACATTTTACCTTTATAGCATTTGGCAGACTTCCTTATCCAGAGTGACTTACATGCATCTCATTTATAAAACTGAGCAGTTGAGGGTTAAGGGTCTTGCTCAAGCCCAGCACTGGCAGTGCTGGGTTTTGAACTCATGACCTTCCAATCAGCAGTCCAGCGTCTTAACCACAGGAACTAAAACAAAACCACTAAAACACAGGAGCATATTGCAAGTGCTGCAGTTTCAAGTTCAATCAGCTTTCAACACTCTTACACAAGTTACACTAGGTCAGAAAAGTTTCAGTCAACAATAAACAACAAACCACACCATGTATCTCTGGATTTGCACATCATATGACAGAAATAAACCAAACAGCGGAATGAAATGGCTAAATTGGTCACTTGTTACAGTCAGCTGCATTACATAATATAAATATTGAGTATTTCTCCATATTGTCACAGAATATTATTATTACAGAAAATATCCCACATGCATATCAAATATCCCAAGTAGGCTGTATCCCCACTCCCAGACTAGGGAGTCCTTTAGTTAAAGCTCAGGTAAGCTCTTTCTTCACAGAGAAGGCAGTTGTTCCTGTCACTTCTTAATGGACACTGCAACTACACTGATAGACCTTTTCAGGTCAGCAGCCTTATTAAACCACAGCAGACGATGTTTAATTACACTTCCAACTGGGAATATAAAGTGATTTTAGACATCTCGTATGATAGACTGCCCATTTGAGTGCTTTTTGGCATTCCGTACGCACAGCTGTGTCCCACCTGAGCTGATGACTGCTGCGGTTTAGTGACTTCAGTGCAGTGAGGAGTGTGTGGAGTGCAGCTCTGCGCTCCTCTGACTGCAGGTGTGCTCTGTATATTACACACTCAACGGAAAGCTGTGCTATAGAGCAACATGACCCAAGTAGGACAATACTTTTGGCGTTCTAGTTTCTCTCATTAAACAGGACAGTACTGACTTGTAAATGACATCTTTTGTATGCACTTTTCCCCAGAGAGTTCCCTTACGATTCTGAAAGAAATAGTGTCCTCATGTATAAGCTTTACATTCAGTGTTGAAGCTTATTTCCTCCCAGCTCTGTTTGCTATGTGTTCCAAGACTGCCGCACAACAACGTCGTCGTCCCCCCCCCCCCCGCCCCTTAAATGGTCCTCTATGCTTTGCTCGTATCGACTGTTAAGGCTTAATGAGTATTTTACATAATTTTTTTTTAATCCTAGTTTGGGGACCGTATCGTTTATTTCTGCATGACTTTGCAGCACATCTCTAACTCTCTGGTCTCTCTAAGGTGTTCTGTCTGTGTAAAGGCTCTAGCTATTCTGTGGTATCTGCAGTTGTAGTCTTGGTCTGAGTGGTGGTGTGTGATCTGCAGTGTGCTCGCGCTTACAGAAGCAGACATCACCCTGCCACTCACAGCTCCGATGCCCTGTCTGTGACTCTCAGCCCTGACTAATGTGCTCCTACTATCTGACCTATAGCTTTGGCTTTATTAACTCCACAGCGAAAACTGTTTACAGTGAAAGGGGTTACTTGCCTTTTCATCTTTTAACTTAAAAGGAAATGTTGTTTTATAAATGTCTTTATCCTCTGCCATCCATGGGTAGGATATCAGATAGAGTGGGAGGGATGGCATATACTCTCTCTCCCTTGTCAATCACATGAACACTATGAGCTTGGAAGTTGGCGGACAGTGGTGGCTGGCTTCATGTGTATGAGTGGAAGCACCTGTTAGCCTGCACCCTTCCTGCTTGCTAGCTGTCTTGTGACAGGGGAGTGCTGGCTGATGGGTGGGAATTGACAGGTGACCAACATTTAACATTCTCTCTAGAACCATAGATTATACAAACATGTTGTAAATCTTGCTTGTTTCTCATCTTAGTAACTTCTCAGTATCCGAAGCCCTAAAAGCTATACGAATCCAGTATATTTAAAGGGGAGTGAAAACATAGAATGTAGTTTCTAAGAAAAGAGCACAAACATCTTCTGTTATGATGTGGGCATTTTTTTTAAGTGATTCTCTCATTTAGTTATTGAAGCCATAGAATATAGCTCTGTAAGTGTCTGACAGACAGCCCGTGTTTAGTGTGAGCCACTAGTGTGCTATTAGTTCAGCCCAAGTCCCATCAGCCTGGCTTTCTTTGCATCCCTCCAGCTACATGTCACAACCGCTTATCTACCCCCCCCCCCCCCCCGGGTGTGTGCGTGCGCGCGCACACGCATTGCACTCAGCACTGCACCATAGCTCTTTACATCTTCATCATACTCCTCTTTGTGTGAGTGCTTTGTGCCTTTTTAAGTCTGTCATGTTTATTTGAGGTGATGTTGCATCGGATGATGGGGAAGATGCACATTCCTCACATTCGTCCTAGGGTTTGCCTCCAACATCTAAGCCCTCTGCTTAACTCTGAGTTACAGCATCATATGAGATGCTTGGTATGCTATAGGGACTGCTGCGCCTCATTTATGTGAATGCATTTTCTATTTTATCTCCAGTTTCCCTGCAGGTCTCTGAAACAACGGAAGCCTCAGAACCCTTCATCTGGCGCCAAAACACACATTTTATATCTCGGCACCAGTTTTTGTCCTCTCTAAAGCCCTCTGTTAATATTGCATTGGTACTGTTTTCTTTGCTTCATAGTGGTTATAGCAAATCTTGCAATTTCTTATTTTAATTAGATTAAATTGCTGGGTTTTGTTGTATTTTGTGAATGCACATCACATAACTTAATTTCTAATCTGAGTAAGTATTTTCTACACTTCTTAATGGTACAGATTATCAGTCACTGACTGGCCAACAGACATGATTTGAGCAGTGTGCTCTAGCAGGTATGGGAATAAAATAAAACTTATTCTTGTAATATGAGCTTACATATTTACTAACAGTAAGAATTTTGATATTAGTTTTTATTATCTGATAGTGCCCAGACCTGAAAGGACCCTCTGATGATCAGTGTTGTGTCTTAACTTTAAAGAGTCTCATTTGTGATATGTCGTGTCAGTGGACTGGAACAGAAAATTGATCAAATCCGATCTGATACTGATTCAGCGTTTAATGCCATTCTGAACTTGTTATATGGCTATTTTATAGTCTGCTGCACTGCTGCATTTGGCTTTTCCTTCTGGCAGGTGCACCACTTTAGCCTGCCTCCATCTGATGATAACCTTTTACTAGCTCATAAAACTCCATATCAAGCTGTCGAGATCAACTGCACCATTAAGAACTGAGCTGGGGAATAATTAGAGGCACTTTTAATACATCTGCTCTAAAGAGACAGAAGTCTAACTCTACATCTACATTTTAAAACACACAGGTACATGATTGCTTAAATGAATGTCATGATCATTCTGAATGACCTGAGTCATCACAGGCAGCTCTGCATTCACTTGTTAGTGAGCAAGACTAAATATCCAAAAACAAATGGGCCTTTTTGCTGCACGGCCATTTTGCTCTCTGATTCACCGGCTGACGAAGCACACGTCACCCCTGTGGATGCTCGACTTATTCGTGCTGTGGAGGAGAAAGAAAATAAGTCCTTGCAATTGTTTGCTTTCCATCATATCGAGTGGAATGCATCGAGAAGAAAGTCCCACACAATGCCTCATTGACCAGCGGATGCCAATGGGGTCAATAGAAGGCTATCAAACAACATTTCCATTTATTCTGCCTGTCAGTGGCACAAACACTTGGCGATCTGGGCCTGTCAGTCTCCCGCACACTGGTGGAATTTTTCTTGGCTTTTGGCTATTGATTGAGAAACTACTCAAAGTGAATGAGGGAACACTAAGTTTGAATAGCCTGCAGATGGCTACCCTGAGAGCCATGTCATGTTTTAGAGAGAGAGAGAGTGTGTTGGATATTGTTGACCCTCGAACGTCTCTATGAACGTAAAAAAAAAAATGTGATGAATGCTTTGCTCTTTTATAAGAATTTAAAGAAGCAGTCAGCTCCAAAGAGACCACCATGTGCTCAAAGAGGCCCCGAGGACACTTCAGCCCTTTGACATTTTGGATAGCACATAGCAGCTTTCCTACATGCTCCCTCACCATTTAGCAGTTGTTACAACCCACAAAGAGAAATGAAACGCCACCAAGAGCTGAGTACTCCTGTATGGTGCACTAAAACCATACATTTTAAATAACCTACAGAACATGTATTTTTGTTACCTTTTATAATGCTAAGGCATAACAACACGGAGATCATTATTTGGCTGTAAAAGACACAAAGTAGACAAAAGCCTATACTACGGTCGTTCCACTGAGTTAAAGTGGAGTTTTAGGCTGAATTTTAATTAAAAAAGCAAGCGTGTATTATCTCTATGTACCATGCAAGCAGGATGGTGGAAACACTGCCACATTAAGAACAGCACTTAAGCATGTGAGATGGAGAATATTGCAAATAGTAATCATCCTGTCCTCACAGTCTGCCTGAATTCAATTGTATTTAATGGCCTTGTGATTTGCCTGCGAGTGGGAAGTGACACCTAACTGTGTGCGAGTGCTGTGCGTCTTCTGTATTTCACACAGATGAAATAATACAGAGTAGGTGGCTCTCCAGACAGAGACGATCAGAACCACATTCTGAACACTGAGGCGATCTGATCTGCTGACTGAATTGATAACGGAGGCTCACAATAACACAAATCCAACTGTTTAATTTGGATATTGGCAGGCAGCTTTGGTGTTGAAAGGGAGTCAGTGTTGGGTCCTTCCTCATGCACCCAATTACCATCCTCACTAACATTTCCTTGCAAGCGTAATCGTCAAAACCACATGCTGCCTCTGGATATGTTCTGGATGCACTGGGACTATTTTCCACGATTTTCCATTCCGTCTTTATATATTCCCTCATTTTCATTCATTTGACATGTATATTTATAGAGAAAAATGCCCTGAGAGATAATTCTGGGTCCTTTTACGCTGAGGCAGAATCGATTAGTTTAGCGCTGACATCCAGCTGCTTGCTTCATGTTGGGAATGAATAGTAAACTTATTCTTGCCTGGTTATCTGTAAAATCAGCAGATGGCCTGAGAACTCTTTCTCCAGAACTCACCTCAGCTGTATCATCCACAGATTTAATCACACTGCCTAGAAATCACGTAGGAGAAACGCTGTCTTGTATTTTGAATTAACTTTAGCATTTTCCGCTCTTTGTGGACTTTTGTTGAATGTAATTTGACCAGTGCTGTTTTGAACTTTTAATGTTTTCTGTAATGTCTGTACAGAATGAAGCTTACATGTGTGAAGCTGTGAAAATACATCAGGTTTATTTATGAGCAAATTACATGGGAAAATAATTAAATTATATTTAATAAATATTATAATACGTGTGTGTGTGTCTGTATATATATGTGTGTGTGTGTGTATGTATGTATGTATGTATGTATGTATGTATGTGTATATATATATGTATATGTATACACACACACACACACAGTGAGGGAAAAAAGTATTTGATCCCCTGCTGATTTTGTACGTTTGCCCACTGACAAAGAAATGATCAGTCTATAATTTTAATGGTAGATTTATTTGAACAGTGAGAGACAGAATAACAACAAGAAAATCCAGAAAAACGCATGTCAAAAATGTTATAAATTGATTTGCATTTTAATGAGGGAAATAAGTATTTGACTCCCTCTCAATCAGAAAGATTTCTGGCTCCCAGGTGTCTTTTATACAGGTAACGAGCTGAGATTAGGAGCACACTCTTAAAGGGAGTGCTCCTAAACTCAGCTTGTTACCTGTATAAAAGACACCTGTCCACAGGAGCAATCAATCAATCAGATTCCAAACTCTCCACCATGGCCAAGACCAAAGAGCTCTCCAAGGATGTCAGGGACAAGATTGTAGACCTACACAAGTCTGGAATGGGCTACAAGACCATTGCCAAGCAGCTTGGTGAGAAGGTGACAACAGTTGGTGCGATTATTCGCAAATGGAAGAAACACTAAAGAACTGTCAATCTCCCTCGGCCTGGGGCTCCATGCAAGATCACACCTCGTGGAGTTGCAACGATCATGAGAACAGTGAGGAATCAGCCCAGAACTACACGGGAGGATCTTGTCAATGATCTCAAGGCAGCTGGGACCATAGTCACCAAGAAAACAATTGGTAACGCACTACGCCGTGAAGGACTGAAATCCTGCAGCGCCGCAAGGTCCCCCTGCTCAAGAAAGCACATATACATGCCCGTCTGAAGTTTGCCAATGAACATCTGAATGATTCAGAGGACAACTGGGTGAAAGTGTTCTGGTCAGATGAGACCAAAATGGAGCTCTTTGGCATCAACTCAACTTGCCGTGTTTGGAGGAGGAGGAATGCTGCCTATGACCCCAAGAACACCATTTGTTTGTCAAAAACAGAAAATAACTCAATAGACACACACACCAGAATATATATATTATTAATTTAGGACTGTAGTTTAATTTGATGCTTTTTGTGCATCAATAAAAAAAATGCATAAATACTTATATACAACATAAACTAAAATAAATGAATAAAATAAATTTTATATATATATATATATATATGTATATATAAATAAAAAATATTTTTTATGGATGCACAAAAAGCACCGAATTAAACTACAGTCCTAAATTAATAATAAAAACGTCCTCTCACTGCACCTTGTGGTTTCTGTTACTCGCTGCCTTTAGGAATATTATTTTACTTGTTTACTTTTGGTCATAATGTTTTAATGAGACATTACAGATCTTACTCGCGCTGCACTCTGTATCAGCTCGTCTACACTGTGCGTGATCAGCAACGCGGCTTCGTTACTAACACACCACTTCCGTTATAATAAACGACAGAATTTACACTGCAAGCTCAAAAATACAACATATAATGACAATAAACTTAAATTAAACCTTTTAAGCAGCTTGCACCAGTTTCTCCTGCCCCTTACACACAGTGGAGCATTTTGGATATAAACATAACTTTGTGCTCGTGCAGCACTGTTTGATCTCCGCGGTGTTTTATTATAAAATGCTTTCTTCCTTAGAGGACTTTCTTCCTCAGTCACGTGACAATTTCGCCTCCGTCTGATGGTGACTGAGGTCATGTTGGGAATAAAAGATAACGCTGACAGAAAGTAAACCGAAGAAAGCCATTGTCTGTGACTCGGGTGTCTGCTAATGCTAGCGTGCGTATGACATCATGTGCCGTCAACTAGAAAGTGGCTTATACTTCCGGTTAGTAAAAACCCGCTAGTGATATAATTTGAGATGATATTACCTTTCTAAAATGCACACACTAGACGGTAGTGCAGAGTGCATAGTTGAAGTGTATATTACTTCATCTGGACACAACTTTAGTATTTACTCTCCGAAGCGTGTTTTCAGAACAGAAGTAACGTAATGAGTAAATCTCCCCCGTGCTGCGCGCAGACCAACTAATTGATAATGAGATTCGTTGACAACGATTTTCATAATCGATTATTATTGATTTTATTGATTAGTTGTTGCAGCACTCTCTCTCTCTCTCTCTTTATATATATATATATATATATATATATATATATATATATATATATATATATATAAAACCAAAGCATCTTTGATGAATTAATTCTGAAAACTCTCTTGGGCTGTGTAGACGGGGGAGTTTGGACGCCGTATTTCTATTCTGCATGCATAAAGAAATGGAGAAGAGAGAGTGATAGCTCAGCTCAGATTTGGTCTGGTAACTTCTCAATATCAACATCAATATAAATCAGACTCTCTCTTTGTAGCGTCATGTGAATTTATGGCGAGCAGATTCTCATCTTATGGCCGCCTGTAGTTCTGTGCATTCATTTTCGCATGTGTGAAACGCGCAGTGTCATACAGCTTATACGGCAGCTAGCGATATGACAGGATATCATATCATGATGGTCACAAAGGCATTTTTATGATACACAATATGCATCACGACATACTGCCAGCAACACAGTAGTGTTGCGTTTAAAAATGTAAAAAAAACCCCAACTGTTTGGTGTTTTAAATATCTCAGAAAAAGCATATTGTGATAATTTATCATGATTTTCATATATCGTCATATCACCCAGCCTCAGCCTACGTATGATTTAGATCAGGGGTGTCCAATCTTATCCGGAAAGGGCCGGTGTGGGTGCAGGTTTGCATTCCAATCAAGCAGGAGCCACACCTGATTCCACCTTTTTTTTAATCAGTTGAGCTTGGCTTTGAATAATCTCTGGTGTGGCTTCTGCTTAGTTCGAATGAAAACCTGCACCCACACCGGTCCTTTCCGCATAAGAGAGGACACCCCAGATTTAGAGGAAACATCATGTGTAAGTATTGCACATTTCTACAGGCTCGTAACCTTCGTCCTCCCCTGTTCTTCACTCCGTGTGAGCCTGTAGCAATGCGCTGGGGTTTGGTAAGTGGCACTGATGGAGTTCTCCGATGAGAACTAGTCCTGCTGGGCTGTAGTTTTTAGGGCGGCTGCAACTCCAGGCTCTGCTGACCTTCTACTCCTCTCTCCATTGTGCAGCCATGCACTTTGTTCCAGAGCTGTGTGCTGAAATTGACTCAGCAGGCATCATTTCACCCACATAGTGTTGGACTGAAACAGTGATGCGTGTTGTACTGCAGTTCACCTCCATTTAGGGTGAGAGCATGAGCAAGTACTGCAACACACACACACACACACACACACACACTGCTGTCACTAAGCACTGCTTTCGAGGTAGGTTTTGTCATCAGTTCAGTATTGTTAAGGGTCCCTCCTACTTGCAACCTCGTTCCAGTGTTCATATCTGCTCACTCCCACGCCACAGTCTCACACACTTCATTACAACGATCCAGGCTTCACTGAATGCACCTCCCTTGTAACTAGGGGAATGAAGGGGGTTATTATGGATCAACTCGTGCTTTGTTAAAGCAATATGATGCAGCATTGTTACTGTCCACTGCATCTCCATTAATCTGATGCTTGTAAGTGGCAATAATAAGCGTTTAAGGAGTGTTCAACGCTGCACTCCAAGCATATTGCTGTAGTAATAGTATGCCGAAACTGTAATGACCGAATATTTAGAATAGGAGTAAGCTGTTTGAGAGGTGGTCCAAGTATTTGCGACTTGGTGGCTCTAATTACCTGCTGCCATCATCATTGTCTCAGCATTACAGTAACTTTATTATGCACACATCAATGTGACTTATGTTCAAAGAAGAAGAAACATAGTGGCATTGCAGTTTGTCAAAAAATAGTGCTGTCTGGTTTGCAAAAAAATATATTCATCATAATTTGTGGTCATATGGCGTTACACGCCATTAGTGAACTCGTGAACTAATGTTACATCCAGCACAGAGCAGAAAATGAAAGATTTATTAATAGGGATGGATATTTCAGAAATTATTAAGTTTTCTTTTAATGCATAATTTAAGCAATATTTATATAGGTGAACTGCTGCCCACATGAATAAACAAAATTACCAAAAAAGAAAGAAAACGCTGTATGTGTGAGGGCAAGAAGCCTCACTTTTTTTTTTTCTTTCTTTCTTTCTTTTTTTTTGGTTTTGCAACAGTGGATGATTTACACATTTACCATTAGACAGGGCTGAAATAGTGCATGGTGATGTGTTTGCAGAGACGCCATGGCTGTGAAACACTGACAAGGGTGGTCCTTATAATCCTTATCCTTAAATCAGTCCCTCCAGGATTTCACAATTTTGCAATCACAGAAACTATCGCAAAATCAAACTCTGCAATATTCAGAGGAACTTGCGATTTTTAAAAAATCACAGCAGATTTGGGCCGAGACGTGTCATGTGACATCACAACACGCATTCAGCCAAAGCCCTCTTTGATTCAAATGCGTCGAACATGAGCACAGCTAAAAGGTCTCATTTACCAACAAACATTACTGCGAAAGACAATTTCGTGCAATTGCAGTTTCGCCAGTCCGCCAAGTAGTTTTCCACAAAAAAAGCTTCGCAAGGCGCATTGCAAAATTTTTAAAAAGCCGCAAAATCGAGCATTTATGGCTGCAGCAATCACAAAAAAAATTCGAAATCCTGTACGGACAATTAAATTGTGATGCACTTTTGCAAAACAGCCAAAATATTCTGTTCACCAGCTTTCAGACTTGGAGCTAATACACATCGATCATGTGTCAGTGACAAAGAGCAAACTGTTCATGACGTGATTACTATTTAATAATACTGTGAAACTTATTGTTTGAATGTCTGACTCTTGAAAATTTAATATTCAGAAATATGGGCTCATCTCCACTAAATTAACAGAGTTTGGAGTACAGAAAATTCACCAAACCCTCAGCCTAGCCTTAGTAATCTTCTGAAACAGGTTTCCCTCAAGAATTTCCCTGTATTTAGCGTCATCCATCATTCCTTCAATTCTGACTAGTTTCCCCAGTCCCTGCCGATGAAAAGCATCCCCACAGCATCATGATGCCACCACCATGCTTTACTTCACCATGTTCTCGGGGTGTTGGGTTTGCGCCAGACATAGCGTTTTCCTTGATGGCCAAAAAAGCTCAATTTTGGTCTCCTCAGACCAGAATACCTTCCATATGTTTGGGGAGTCTCCCACATGCCTTTTGGCGAACAGCAATTGTGTTTGCTCATTTTTTCCTTTAAGCAATGGCTTTTTCTGGCCACACTTCCGTAAAGCCCAGCTCCGTGGAGTGTACGGCTTAAAGTGGTCTTATGGACAAATACTCCAATCTCCGCTGTGGAGCTTTGCAGCTCCTTCAGGGTTATCTTTGGTCTATTTGTTGCCTCTTTGTTGCCTTCCTTGCCTCGTCCGTGAGGTTTGGTGGGTGGCCCTGTCTTGGCGGGTTTGTTATGGTGCCATATTCTTTCCATTTTTTAATAATGGATTTAATGGTGCTCCGTGGGATGTTCAAACTTTCGGATTTTTTTTTATAACCCAACCCTCATTTGTACTTCTCTACAACTTTGTCCCTGACCTGTTTGGAGAGCTCCTTGGTCTTCATGTTGCCACTTGCTTGGTGGTGCCCCGTGCTCAGTGGTGTTGCAGACTCTGGGACCTTTCAGAACAGGTGTGTATATATATTTACTGAGATCATGTGACACTTAGATTGCACACAGGTGGACTTTATTGAACTATTTATGTGACTTCTGAAGGTAATTGGTTGCACCAGATCTTATTTAGGGGCATCATAGCAGAGGGGGTGAATACATATGCGTGCACCACTTTTCTTTTTTTTTTTTCTTTTTTTTAAAGAAAAATGCCAAGGGGGTGAATACTTTTGCAAGGTACTGTACCTACTCTGATAGTGTCAGTGACTCCTTAACACTGTGATAGTAGCCATATCTTTCTGCCTAACGATGGACCGTAATGATGTATCCATCTGGAAGTGCGTCACACTCCCCCTGAGCTCAGCCTCCATCTCCTCTATCTACATGTGGAAGCACTCCAGGCAAATTGATCCTGTAATTCACCAAAGCAGTCCAGCTGCCCCTTGTTAAAATTTTTTCACCGTCTTTTCAAATGGAGGCCATCAGCAGGAAAATATGCACTCATCCTGTAGATATAAAAGGACTTTCAGAATGGCTTTTTCACTAGTCTTCATGGTCTCGGTATGTGAAATGGTGATTTAGAATAATGCTTTTGGAGCCTGAAGTAATTAAAGGTGATGATCTGCGAGTCTTTTCCTGGTTTAACTGTGAACATATCTCTGCTGTCTGTGATAATAGAGGTCTACTTAATTTCAGCCTTTTATCTTTAGAATTTTGGACATTAATCATAAGTCACATGGTACATGCACAGTATATATTTAGAGTGACATGCTTGTACGGTAATAAAGAAGACATTTGACTGTTTTTGTCCCAGTTTAAAACAATGACCCACGCTAAGAAATGCATCCACTTATGGTATGTTTATTTCTGTTTAATCTGGACCTTAATGAAGCATGGTCACCGCATAAAGGCTGAGAGCATGCCAGTGTTTATTCAGGTGGGACGGGGAATGTGCTTATGCTCGACTTGCAATGTGCAAAAAAACATGTACGCCTCCAAGTGTGTCTTTTATTAACCATAAGCTAACCAGCTAACTGTGGTGAGTGATGTATATTTTCCTTAAAGACTGCACTTCCCCAAACCAGTTTATACTCACGGTGGATCGTCTCCCCCTTATACTGTAGATTTGTACCTCATGGGGGGTGGGGGTGGGAGTACCTGCTAGTTTTCTATATACCTGTATTCTGTAATGATTTATATTCACACTATCTGATGTCACCCAAAAGAGGATGAGTTCCCTTTTGAGTCTGATTCCTTTCAAGGTTTCTTTCTCATGTATTCTCAGGAAGTTTTTCATTGCCACAGCTGAGTCTGAATTTTTCATTAGGGATGTAAATTTAAAACTGTCAATAAGGCCAAATGTGTGTGGATACCTGACCATCACACCCAAACCATAAAGGGTCTTCCCCAAACCACAAAGTTGGAAGAATACAATTGTATAGGATGTCTTTGTACTGTCAATTTCCCTTCATTGGACCTAACATGCCAGATGACAATGCGCGTTTACACAAAGTGAGGTCTATAAAGACATGGTTTCCAAGGTTGGAGTCAAAGAACTTGAGTGTCATGCTCAGAGCCCTGACCTCAACCCCACTGAGCACCTTTGGGATGAATTAGACCACCAACTGCACCCCAGGCCTCATCGCCTGACATCAGTGCCTGACCTAACTAATGCCCGTGTGGTTGAATGGACAAATTCTCACAGCCACGCACCAACATCTAGTAATAGCAAACAGGGAATAAACCTGGGGTGGGATTTTCAAAAAGCATACGTTGGTATGATGATCAGGTATCCACAATCTTCTGGCTTACACATACACTTTTATAGTGTGTTTCTATTGTTAAAGAATTTTACCTTTACAATGATCATATTTTAATCATTGTTGTATCACATTTCTCCAAACCGGCAGAACACACATTGGAAACATCATAATCAGGATCCTTACTGTACAGACCAAAAGCTTGTATGAGTGTCCATTTGCCAGTGGTCTTCTGTGTGGTCAGTACTACACAATACAATAATGAACAGCAAACCATATAGTGTGTCACCGGTAATGCTCAAGTTTGTTCATTGCTGCTGTGCATTTCACACAACAGAAGGAATGGAGCAAAGGCGCTAAAGTTTGAAAGCATGGACTCCTTGTAGCGGTGCTCAGTGTCTGGTCTCCATATGTTCCCTGCAGTGGTGTGGGGAAAGACACTTGTTCAGCTGCAGACCAGGTGGTACTCTGTTCTATCCTTCTTCAGGGTTAAACCATAGCACGGGTCGATAACATATCATAATACTAACGCAAGAGCAAGTGTGATGAGTCAAGTTCATTATTTTGTGTAGGTTTAATAATATATATATATCCACTATTTAGAATAATTTAGATTGCTTTATGCAGATGAGCCATAACAAATTCATAACAACTCAGAAGGCCAGCTGTTTTTGCAAAATGTCAAGTTCTCGCCAAGTATAAGTGAAATGTTCTCACTGTACAAAGCAGCAGCTTTGAAGACTTCACACTCTCGTTCTGCATATTCGGCCTTGCTGATTTGCAAGCGCAGCTCTTGTGGAAATGCTTCCAACTGCTGTTTTGCATGCATTTATTTCTCAGGGTTGTCTCCGAGTGCACCAGTGTGGGTCTCTCTACCTGTTCACAAAAGCAAAGCTCCATAATCCCTCTTAAATATTTGCTCTCTCCTCTTGTAACGCAGATTGAGCTGCAGTGTGTTTACATGTGGGATTGAGGGGCTAGCAAAAGCCAGCGTGTTCGTCACTTTCACAGCTGACAGTGACTGCATGATTGGGATAGTTCTGTCCTGCTTGGAGCTTTAGATCGAGGCATATGAACCATGGTGTTTAGAGGACTTAGTCCAGAACCACACAGAGCTAGATTCTGGCTGAGGAACAGACACGGTCCAGCACATTTGGAGTCTTGTAACAGAAATAGAAGGTAGGCGAGATCTCTGTATTTTTTTCCTTGAAAAGGTCCACTTTTATTTTGAACATTTATGTTTTTACTAGTGAAAGAGCTCCGTCTGTGTATGTTTATGGATGTCGGAGGAACCTCACATCTGGATTTCGGTTCAACCTGAAGTAAATATAAATTGATTCCTGATGCATCTTGATTTTTCATCTCTGTAGCCTATATCAGGAGTTTTTCTAGTATTTTTTAGTACTTGTTGCTTTGAAAACACATTTATCATTTTCATCATTTTTTTTTTGTTTCTGTGAGAACAAATTTAGAAATTTCATACCATTTCTGTGTTCACTGGCAAAACAAGACGCACACATAAATTAGTTGCCTAATGCAAGTTTATCAAAATGTGCTTTCTAAGATCTTTGGCTAAATGAGCCTTTTGTAAAATGGTTTAAATAAATTCCTGTCTTTTATTTAGTCATATATCCATTTAATAATTACTGTTTAAAAATGCGTGGGCAAGGTGCTTTAGAGGGATGCACGTTTGCCACGCACCTCCGGGGTTGGGGTTTCGAATCCCACCTCTGCCTGTGTGCTTCGAGAGTTTCCTCTGGGTAATCCGGTTTCCTCCTCTAGTCCAAAGACATGTGATGTAAGCTGCTCATTTCCAAATTTCACGTAGTGTGTGAATGTGTGTGATTGTGCCCTGCGATGGACTGGCTTACCCGTCCGTTGGCATCCAGATCTGGCCCTGGGATAGGCTCCAGTTTCCCCCACGACCCTGTGTAGGATAAGCGTTATGGGAAATGGATGGATGGATGGATGATAAAAGTATGTGCACTAAAAGTGATATTAGGCAACATGTAATCCGTTCATAACGGGCATTATCTGAAACTCTCCACCGGTTTGTGTCCAACTTCCATACTAGACGGATGTTATGCTAACACTATCATCCATGATATGTTAGTGGGACGACTGACTATAAATGAACAAGTACTTTTAGTGATGGTAGTAATGGAATATGGAGAACGGAGAAACTGTATATCCATCTTGTTTACTGATTCATTGTTTTTCTATTATAAAGCCACATCTATTTGTTTAGCCAAATTTAGCCAACTGGAAAAAAACCCCTGAGAGAACTGTTTTGCATGAGAGTGTATCTTGGACTGTATGATGCTCTCTCTGCTTGGCCAGACTCCAGCTTATGAATTTTATTTTTGCCTGTGTCTAATACTGTTCCAAATGATGACAGGTCGGTTTAAATGTGCTCAGATTAATGTTTCATATGCAGTAACTTCAGTAACATGCTGATAACAGGCCTTGTCAGCACTTTTCACAGGTCTTCTATGAGATCAGAACACACTGCAGCTGTATTGTGCTGAAAGGTTCCTGCTGTCTTCCCCGTCACTGCTTCATAGGGATGGGCGATATCTTATCGTTTGTGATATACCGGTAGAAATTCTCCCCACAATGAGAATTAGTCTTCCCGCGGTAATAACGATAAAGCCTAGTCGATGACTTATTTCTCAGTGCGACGGTCTGCGACCCATTCTCAGTTCACGTGCAGAGCGAAAACAAGTACGGAGGATGGCAGAAGTGAAGCTGAGGAGGAGTTTCTCACTAAACGAGGAGCTACCTCTACAATCTGGAACTGGTTTGGTTACAGAAAATCAGTTTTACTTTTAGATCACTGTTTGTGTTTGAGGTTCTCAAGATCACAGCTATCACTTGTAGCCAAAAACAGTGGTGAATGGTACTATATTTATATCGTCACTGATATCGTTCTCGCAACAAATACCAGAAAATACTGTGATATAGTTTTAAGTCCATATCGCCCATCTCTACTGCTTAGTGGACATTGTAATCAGAGCTGATTATTTTTCTCTGCAGTGTTTTTTAATGGTGTTTGAGGCCCAAAATCACTGGGTTTGACTAACTGCATTTGAATTAGCTAAAAGCTCTCATTTACCAACAAACATCGCTGCGAAAAACTATTTTGTGCACTTTGCCAATTCATGTAGTCGATCACAAAACGCTTCAAGTTGCATATCAAATTTTGAAAAAGGCCACCGCAAAATCAAGCGCTTTAATCCTCCCAGGGTAGGGTTGCACCAGCCGTTCGTAAGTTCTTACTTAAACTGGAACTTAAAGTCCAAACTAGAGGCTTAGTAACTATTAGCTAGTTTGCAACTAAATCTGTACTTACTTTGGTTGCACCGCTTCTTCTTAAGGCAGAACGTAGTTAGTAGGTCGTAAGCTGACCGTAAAGTAATGCGTAGTCGCATACAATGGCGCATATGTTTTTCTTAACCCAGTCAGAAGCCTTCAAATGGTAAACAGGAAATAGTCAGAACTGCGTGTAATTTCAAACACTTTCTCGACTAAACACGACAAAGACGTCATCGAACTCAACATTAAACTTTTAATTGAAAAATATCTTAATAGCCCACACATGGAAAAGAAACAGGAAGAAAAAATGAAGTCATGAAGAAATTCTCATTTTAATTGATGGACACAGAGAAAACAAGGCAGTCCTTGAAAGCAAATGAAACTCATCTTTCACAAATCGAAAAAAGGTGAGATTTGGCAGGACATGAGATAAACAAAATAAATGCAAAAGGCTGTGAGCAGAGGGAGATAAAAAAGGAAGAAGTGGAGTGACCTTAAGACACCAGCAATTGAGGATTTTCCTCGCACAAAAGATGTCCCATGAATTTTTGCCTGATTTGTATTTTGTGCGTTTATGCTTGGCATGCATGCGCAGGTGTTCATGTGGCGACACCGGGCAAGTGACACCCTGCGCATCATTCTAAATACTGTAGATTTGTGAATTTGTATGCTGTCTCCTACTAGGTTTTGCATTGATCCAGTGGCAAAATAACGTAAAGCGACGCACACGTGAAGGCTTGGGGAGAGAGCGCCGTTTCGGTCCGTGTCATGTTGAATATCAAACGCCATCAAGTGTGTATACCGCGTTATTCCCTCTCTTTTAAAGCACAAACGAGCATATATGTCAACATCATAAATATCCAAAGGATGATGTCTTGTCTCGTACAACTTTTTGAGGAGCATGCAGTTCTTCATCATCAATTACGAGCACATCGACGTCATCTAATCTGGCTGCCGTCTCATTCCGGCTGTTATTCATGGCCAGAGGCTTCCGTAAATGTTTAACTAGAACGTAGAGTTAGGTTTAAACTAAGTTTAGTGGTGCAACACAAATATATTTAGTAGTGGGTAAGTAACTTAGTGCCCTTTTACGTCACAACTAGGCTAAGTTGTAACTTACGCACAGCTGGTGCAACCGGGCACAGGTGTACATAAGTTATGCAAGTGAGTATGTGTACAAGTGACGCTCACGTAGCAGCTGCGTGCTCAAACATATGTGTGGCGAAAGTGAAGTATCTCGCTCTCTCCTTTGCTGGCTTAAAAACATAACAAAACACCTGCACAAAGTGAGCCAAACTCAAGATATAGAGAATATCAAAGCTACAAGAATCTGGTAACCAGAATCAAAGGGGAAGAGCGAATATCAAGGTGCAAAACAAGCACAGGGTTCATGAACAATCAGATCAGCCAGAGTTAGCAAGGTAATGAGTATTAAGCTAATGGGTAGAATTTACTAAGGGCTCAAAAGCCCCTTTTCCACCGCACGGTATGGCTCGACTCGGCTCGCTTTACTTTTCTGCGCTTGCTTTTCCGCTGCAGTTTAGTGCCGCATCAACACTGGTGCCATCTTCCACTCGCCTTCACGCAGGAATAATGCTGTGTTATCGAAGCCCTATAGTACAAATACACGCTCAGGCCGTATTCCAAACGCCTTTCCTGTTCACTGAACACGGACCCTATTAAGGATGTAAAATAACGGCGTTCTGGACCCTACGTAGTGCTCGATATGACGAAGTTGAATTCAGCCGCGACAGGAGCGACTTCGATAAACGCCAGTTTGGAAATTGTTAACAAGCGAGATGTAAAAATTTAAGACGGAAACCTTTGTTGTAATTTTACCTGTAATGAGATAAGTGATGCATCATTTTCAATTAATAGAATTTTACCATACGCCGAGTATGTATTAAATGACACATTTATTCAGGCATAATACAGAACCCTCGTTAAGGAGAATCCTTACCCCCTCACATTTAGTATCGGCTCGCAAGGAACCTCGACCGAGGTGGTACTAAAAAACTGCAAGGCACCAGGTACTACCCACAGTGAAAAACCCCCAGTAAACGAGTCGAGCCGAGCTGAGTCATATGGCATTATGAGCAGTAATGAGGAACATTTGTGTTCTGTCTGTATAGACATACTGTACAAGTTTATGTGTACGACTTTGAGTGACTTTCAAGACTTACGATTATGATTTTCAGTGGCGAACGTCTTTTTGTCGTAAATATAATTTGTGTACTCTGTTGAGTAGACCTCTGCCTGATCATTTAAATACTAAATGAATATTCATGAAGAGACTGCAGCTTTAACTAGATATTGTTGTTGTCACAAGCAGCATTTCTTCTGAATTAAGTTTAACAGGGTTATGAAAACAGTTGCCTCAGCAACATCTGTCTTTTTTTTGTGCTTTTTTTGCCGGTTAAAATCCTCCAAATGGTCCCAAAATGTGATATTTGTTTCTTGCACAGTTCCCCGAACTGCAGGAGCCATGGAGCTGTTCCTTATTATTCAAGGCCAGATAGGATTGCAGATGCACTACACCAAAGTGCTGTTATGTGTTATGGAATAAACCCGTCGCTTAATTATTGATGATGACAAACCCTCTCCTTCTGTCAGAGATAAAGTGGTGCCGGTGTCTCTTTAGCTTCCGTCTTTCTGCATAAAAGCGAACGGAAACACGGTGCTGGGGGACGAGTACAGGGGGGTGGGGGACTGAGACGCCGTGCAGAAGCTGTTGTTGTAGGACGCCACATTTGTACATACAGATGTTACAGAAGCATTGGCATGCCATTAGCATTGCTAAATATCATGCTATGTACTGTTATGATCTCCCACTGTGCAGTATGTGTATAGCTGTCACTTTCAACAAATTGCAGCTGACATGGTCTCTTAATTGTTCTGCCACACAGTTGAGGTTTAGTGCATGGAGGGTTTAGTGTATGTAATGGCGCGTTTGTGAATTTCTCCTGACGAGGTACGTCATCGGAATCTATATTCCTCACTGGCTCTTTGTACCTCCTTAATGCCATAAATGTTGATTTGCTAGGAAAGTTTGGATCAGAGGAGCATTTTAATACTGTGTATATGCGAGTTTTAATAACCATGCTGGCATCTTTGTGTGTGTGTGTGTGAATGTTGAGTGCGATAAATAAGTAAGGATGGTTCCTTTGTTGGAGACTAGAGCCAGGTGAGGTGTGTGCATGTGTGTGTGTGTAGGCTGAAGCCCCTCAGTTTCCTGTTCTGCCAACCTCGTCTGCTGCTTGTTTCTGCCTCCTACCCTACACTTGTGTTGGCAGAAAAGCTGATGAGAAATGAAATGGCTGGCGTGTCCAAAGTAGAGTCCTATCTCCAGGCCTGCCATGTTCAGTTTCATTTGTATCGCACTTTTAACAATGGTCACAAAGCAGCTTTACAGAATTCTGGATGTAGATTCCGATCCCTGTTCCAGAGGCGACATGCTGCCTGAGAAGGCATGAGAAAGAAACCTTGATAGGAACCAGACTCAAAAAGAACCTTGTCCTCTTCTGTGTGACACCGGATAGTGCGGATATAAATCTTTACTCTTCTACAACTGTATACTATAAAGACAAATAGTAGACACAGTCTTAGAGTGATGTGTTTGAAGTATGTTGGAGTCCTCGAATAGGAACAGGGAAGTCTTTATGATTAGAGCAGTAGTCTTTATAGATCAACAGGATCCATGCAAAACCCTTAAGCGGCCTTGCATAGTTTTTTTTGTTTTTCTTTCTTTCTTGTTTTCTCATGATCTCTACTTAATTTTCCTGTGCACCCCACCATAACAGCTTTTATTGTTCTGGAGGCAGCAGTCTTAGCGCAGTCCTGCAGCATCATGGATGAACAGATTCATTTTAACTTTGCTCAGGGACTCATTCAAGCTGAAATAGCTCCATGCCGGCCAGAGATTGATGACTGACTGCCACCTTAGTGTCCGACACTTGAGAAGGGGACACGCCTCTCTCTTAACGTGTAGGTAAGGTCAATCTCTACAGCGGGTGATTATTAGGTTTTATGATGATGTTGAAGATGCCAGCGTGCATGCAGCACCAGTCCCATTCACAAGGCGTGTGATTTTCTTGTGATAAAATTACTGCACTTTTTGTTATGTCAAGATCACGAGTAGACAAGAAAGAGAAAAGAATAATAACGCATGGCAGCTTAGGGCTTCCGTGGATTCTTGTTTGGGAAGGGAACGTCCATGTGGGCCATCCAGAAACCTCCATGTCTGTGATTTCACAGTTTCTAAACACGGTGCGTAACCGCCAGTCTTGTCCTGCTGTTAGAGCACATCAGAGCTAAGCAACACTCCTCAGTGTGTGAGGTGCAGCAATTATTTGCTTAGTGTAGAGCTGTGAATGAGCTTTTTCTGCCCATCTGATTGTCCGTGTAAATTGTGTTTGTCCGGTGCACAGGGAGAGGTTTGTTTACACAAGCTCAACCGAGCGAAATGTATGTTTGGGTTTGTTTTTGCCTCCAAAACCACTGTGTTTTTTGTGTAGTACATTTCGAGTGTCTCTGTTTCACGAATTGTGTTAGATGTTTTGTGGTACTATGTTAGGAGTTTTGCTGGAGATCTCATTCTTTTCAGCAAGTGTGTGTGGCTGTCTTTTTTGTTCATGTGTGCTGTTGCTGTGTGTGTGTGTGTGTGTGTGTGTGTGTGTGTGTGTGTGTGTGTGTGTTTGCAGAGCAGCAGTTTCATGTTTACCTTTCCTCTGTAATGTCCCTGGTTGTGTCTTGTTTGAAAACTATTTTAGTAATCGGTGTAGTTTTTGGGCCGCACAGTGTCGCTGGGTGTAGTGTTGCTGCCTCTCAGCTTCAGGGCTCCTTCCTGAGCTCGGCTTGCTCTCTGTGTGGGGTTTCACATGTTTTCCCCGTTTCCATACAGGGTTTCACTTATTTCCTCCCCAAAATATGCTGGTTACGCTAAATTTCCCCTGATGCCTGATGATTCTCACAGCGTGACCAATCTGTGACACATGGGCTAACGTTGGGATTAAGAGAAAAAAGTAAGCACTTTTTTTCTGGCAAGGTTGAGACCAATACCGTGGTACAACTTTTCATGGATGTCTTCCTGGTTATTTTATGTTTCTCTGATGTTAAACCTGGTTGTGCCACAGTTGTGCCTTCCGGGCATGACGTAAAAAGACCACACATTGGAAGGTGGCATTTCGAATGCTCTGCCACAATGCTTTGATCCTGAACCTGCCCGATTCCTCAAGTCCTTGATCTGTGCCATGCATAATCCTAGATGTGTGCCACTGCCAACATGCGTGAGGCAGGGTTTCCTCGAGTGCATCATCCACTGTAGCTTTAACTGTTCTCTCCATTAGCCAGAGCGGTGCAAGGCAGGCTGCACCAGAGCATTAACAGTAATCCCACAGTTCAGCTGGGCTGCTTATGGGGGATGTGAGCTGGATGGGTGGGATGAAACCGACTGCCTCATTGCTTTGTTTCTCTTTTCACATATTCAGCGCTGGACGAATCACTAACCTGACAAGCAGATTTAGTGTCCTGGCCGGATGGACAAGGAGGCTCAACAACCAGAGACATGAAAATAAATCCTACATTCTACTGATTTGTAAGAAAGAACGTGGCCATTTGCTATTGAGGTTTAATCGTGAAGTGTTTCTCGGTGGCGTGACCACGATGCTGTAACAACAAAGCACTGAATCAATCTGATACTCTTCACATATCATCCTGTCTGATAGTTTGTTACTAGGTGGATTCATTGGCACGCACGGACAATAGATCTTTTTCTGTATCTGGAACACACAAGTACGTGAATACACCAGTGAGGACGGTCACCCCTTAATTCTCCTGCTAGAACAATGGTGTCCCACTGAAACTAAGCAGGGTTGAGCGTGGCCAGTATCTGGATGGGAGACCTCCTGGGGAAAAGTAAGGTTGCTGCTGGAAGTGGTATTAGTGAGGCCAGCAGGGGGCGCTCACCCTGTGGTCTGTGTGTAATGCCCCAGTACGGTCACGGGACACTATACTGTAAAAACGGCACTGTCTTTTGGATGAGACGTTAAACTGAGGTCTTGAATCTCTCTGGTCATAAAAAAAAAAACAAAAAATCCCAGGACACTTCTCGTAAAGATAAGTTTACATGACAACATTTTCAACGAAAAATGGAAAACTTTTTATGCGTTTTGGCTGTTCGTTTCCACGACAGCGGCGTTTCAGGGCCTGACAATGCAAACTTTTGAAAACAAGTTTCAAAGTGCAAATTTTTGAAAAGGATACTGTTATCGTCTCTGTGTAAATGAACAAAAATGCGAATTTGTGAAAACGATGATGTCACGCACACGCGTATTACGTGTTCATTCTATAGGCATGCGTGCGAGTACTTCAAAACAACGCGTGGGATATTCAAAACTACAGTGGCGGACTACAGGACTGTGCTTATGCTGCTCAAGATTGTGAGTTTGACGCTTCTCCAGCAAATGTAGATTTACTGCATCACTGCTACGACCAGCGGAGACGCATTTGTTACATACACCAAATTATTAACCCACATCTATGCCGACGAAGGGTGTTCAAAATGCGCGTTTGGGTAAGCCCTGGGAGGACGAGCAGTTGATGGGAAAACTTTATCAGTGGCGTTGTTGCCGAGCGTGACTGGAAGGAAAACTTCTCTGTGGAAGAATGCTTATGTGCGCAGGTCTGTAGTGTTTCTTTACAAAGTGACATCGCCAGCTACTGGCCTGGCATGCATAATACAATCTTTTTAGTAATTTTGGCAGATCCATGTGAGTGGGGATCTTTTTGACAGTGTTGTCGTCTGTACGCAAAACTTTTCAGTTTCTACTACATCGTTGTTGTGTAAACGTACCCTGGTTTGCACACTTGGGTTCGGGCAGCTGTGAAGGCCGTCACCTGGAGCTGAGTGTCGTCCTGATGCTTTATTGCTGAGGGACAGAGTCACAGCTCGTCTCCTCAAAGCTCTTTCCACACAGCCCATTATTTATGAAGTTAATAACGGATGCTGGAAGAGGCTTCTCGCTCACTTCAGTGACCTCAGAGGAAAAATCACAGCCAAAGGTTTTGTAGGTATTGTCAATGATGTATTCTCTCCAGCTTGTCCAGGAAGCTCTGTTGTTGTTGGGTTGATTTTTATTTGCTGTCTTTGTCTCTGAAGGAAGCTAGTATATTCCTGAACAATCTTTTGAACTTTTCATACTGCTTGTTAAAGGAATTAATTTTCCCTATGCTGATATTTTCAGGGCTCATTTTTATTTCTGTTAGATCTATTGTGTTTATTCATAATTGCGATAATCCTGGATTGTAGAGTCGTAGAAGAGTCATAAACGTCTTGAACCTCTCACTTGATCCAGATTTACAGTCCTTACTCTCATAACTACATACAGTTCCCACTACTTTTCATTGTAGGTGCTTAATACTTCTTTTAGGTAAATAAGTTAATAATAGTAATAAAAAAAACACAGTTGAAGGAGTGAGATCTGCTTTGTTTTTGAGTCTTCACACGTTATTGTCAAATTTTTGTTCAGATTTGTTCCGGTCTTTGCTTTTTCAGCCTTCAGTTGAATCAAATGGGCTGAATATATTTCTGTGTACTAAATTTACATAGCTTACTAAGTGGAAGCAAAACTAGAAAGAGAACTGCACGGTCCAGAGAACATGCTGGATTCTCATTAAACAGCTCTTATTCTCATTTAGTCTGCACGGATTAACTGCTGACATCCTCTGTATACACTGTACTCTCATTTTAATCCTGTTAAAGCTTCGGGACACTGTACACTTTACAGGTTTCTTTACGTGGGTGAAAACAAAAAATTCATATCATATGATGATCTAGAAGTTTCAACAAAACTGATGCGTATCACTGCCCGCCAAATATATTTACAATGCACCGGTGCTAATACCACAAACATAGTTAATGCGATATGGGTGCGTGATACAAATGTGAATTAGTGGGCTAATATGATGTGTATACTCGCAACACACCCAGCCTCTGAAATCTAGTCGCCAACGGCCGCCGTCACTCATGTTGACTGATGTCGCCAGCTCTCATTGAAAATGAATGGCGTCCGGTCGCTTTGTCAATGTGAGTCGCTGTATGTGTAAACGTACCTTTATGGAAAAACGTCCATGCCATGTTTCATTTTGCTTAATATGTAGCATTTCTTTAATTTTCAGTTATTATTGCGTTATAATGAAAATGGAAACCTAAGGCACATCTTGACGCATTGTTAATTTTTCCGTATTGAAAATGTCATATCAAGGCACCACCATATCAAAATTGTATCAAATTTGAATTTTGTGTATGGTTACACCGCTAAGAAGCAGTATAAGCCTGTGAACGTGCTGAGGGAGGAAACACAGGTGTGAGGAATGTGAGCGAGCGAGAGAGAGAGAGAGCAGAGGGAGTTGATCGTTTGAGTTACGTGACTCGCCTTTTCTGTGCAAACACAGCCCTCGAGTTCTTATCACACTCTTTACACCATCAGCATCTTATTGAGAGGAGTGAAACCTTGTTCCCGAGACAAAGGTCAAACCTTCACATTTCCCGGCTGACAGCTTAAAGGGCAAAGCATGCAGACTGCATCCGCTTTCTCCGTTTCAGACAACATAATGTCTTTCATTCTTTAGCACACCCACTCGAGCTAGTGACGACATCATGTAGGAAACAAGGTCACTATTCAGAGATGAGGAGGACTGAAGTGTGAATGGCCCAATAGAAGAACATCATGGTTCTGTAGGTGCCCCAATAGCCGGCAGAAGAAGCTTATGCACGGTATTCGATTCCCACTGACGCTGTCTTTGTCCTTCTGTTCTCCATCCAGATTATTGATTGTGTGAGAATGGATGGATTTAGTGAATTTGGAAGAGGAAACCTGATGATGCAGAATACAATTCAAGCTGATTTTTAAACAAGATCAATGTACACTGCTGTTGGGAGTGTGTGGCATCTTAATCCCACTGTAAGGCCAGGGGCAAGCACCCAAACAGTTTTACACCTCAAATCAAAGTTCAGCATTAATCTGCACATATAGTGATAACGAGGACCATTAACACATATGTAAATAAAGTGGCCACATGACTCCATCAAGCATGTTTAGGTATATAAAAATTTCCACTTGCATTGACCAAATGTAAGTGGAAATTTTTATATAACTAAACATGCTTAATTGATTAATGTGGCTGAAATCAAAGCACTTGTGGTGTAATAATTTGAATGAAATGTGATCTCTTGATCTTTCTCTCTCTCTCTTTTTTTTTTTTTTTTTTTTTTTTTTTTTTTTTTTTTTTTACAAATTTTCTCCCCAGCTTTCGGATTCACATTTTTTGTCATCCCATGCTTAGGACAGAACACCGAATAAAACATCACGGACGTTTTGAGTTGTAATTTCTGGATTGCTTTTCACACAGTCTCTCTTCCAACCTTTTTGAAAATGTTAATCCACACTTAAAATGAACAGCATGTCTTTGAAAGCCCCACTCAGGTGTCGTTGCAATACCCCTAAGGAGTAGTTTTCATGAGAGGAATACTGACAAACGGAAGAATTGGAGCAGGGTAAAAGGGAGAAAAAACAATAGCCAAATTATGGCCATAACTTAGGTGAGAGTGTGGCTAGCGAGAAAGCGTAGTGACCGAAGAAGAAGGAGGCACTGTATAGTTTAAGAGTTAAATGGTTACAAGCTAGAAGCTGAATTCACACAGTGAGTTGGATTTGCAGTAAATCAACGTGTGTTTTCTCATCCATCAGAACTTTTAGTGTGTGTGTAGCGGAGAACTGGTATCACAGCAGCCTGTCCTGTCCAGACCATATCTGCTTTGCCTTTCCTCTCCCTGCCAATTCCCAGAGCAAGGCGAACTGAACTGCACCAGGTTCTGACCTCTTGTCATGTTCCTAGCAAAACAGCTGTAACCCTGAAGACTGAGACAAATCCCACAGAGGAAATGTTTATTACAGTTACTCCAAAACCCAGTTGGAAACACTAAAGAGAACAGCATGTTTTTGTGGTTGGCAGGTCAGGAACAATGGCAGAATCAGTCAGCTGTGTTTGGACCGTCCTCAATAATCATGACGGGCACGTTCATCAAAAGATTACGGCTCACTCAACCAAACTCCAGTCTGATTGCCTTTCCGCTTCATTAGATTTAATAATGAAATTGGGCTAATCGGTTATTTCTGTTTTTTCCCCTTCCCTTTGCCTCAACTGCCTCCTCAAGCATGAAGCTCATTAAACATGCTATTGGCAATATTTAAACATGTATATTTTTTTCTTTACTGTATATGCTAGGCTGGATTCTGTCGTTGTACGCATGTCACACTTTATTTATTTTTTTGTGTGTGCACCATATTCAGGCCTTTGGCTTGTGAGTTTCTTTACTGAACACTTCTTAAGTAGGATGATCCCTGTGACCTGATTGTTCATTGAACCATATGTTGGGAAAGGACTTGTTGAAGTGAAATTAAACAAGGTCGTTATATAAGGAATAGAAATTGAAGGGAGTGCTAACAGATCTCGGCACCCAGAGTGGATTACTTTCCTGTAAACGCACATTCTGAACTGAATGTTCAGTGTGCCAACCCCCAACCCCCCCCTCATGATAAATGATCAGGCAATGCACTTTTCTGAGATCTTTGGTATTGTGATGTATTGTTTGTTTTTAATAATTACAAATGAAATGCTACTGAGTGGATGGTGTTGATTTGACGTCATTTTTAAACAAAGTCTTTTTAGGCATTAAAGAAAAGTATCATCAAAGTCAGTTGAACGCTTTTGTTTATTTCACTACTGTTTTGTGGTCAGCTTGTTTAGCTAAATTATATGTCGTAATACGCAGCATGTTTTGTAGAAATATCCTCAATTATCATGATATAATATTTTTGTCATATCGCCCAGCCTTTACTTGTCATGTTACGAAAGTATTTCGAAAGCTGTCTATCCTAAAAACATTTCCGGTTTCAGAAAACTTAAAAGAACAGTTTTTCTTCCAGCTGTTACAAAGCGCTGACCCTGGAGATTCTTACCAAATATGCTAAATAAACGTCTCACAGAAACATTCACCATAATCAAAATTTTTTTTTAAGTCTGTTTATATGGAGAGTCCATCATACAGGTCCGGTGTAAGTGACTATATTTACTGTAGTGTAGTTTCAACAACATGTTGGAATTAATATAAACTTTACAACCGAATAATCCAGTCAGAATCCAGAGTGCTGTGGTATGAACAGTGTTGGTCTCCTGTGCTGAATGTGGATTTGTGGATGAAGTGTGGCTGCGCTGCTGAGTGTGAAGGAGAGCGTGGCTGTTTTGTGCTTAATGTCAGAGGACAGTGTGTGTGTGTGTGTGTGTGTAAAGGACTAATTGAGTATAAGTAATTATTAGAGGGATTTTTATTCAATAAGGGGGATATTTTATTACCTAAATTGTCTTCTATTCAGTGCTGTCTTCAGTTAAATGTTATTCATGGCTATCATTCATGATTTTTTTATTTTTTCCCCCCCTGTGATCCATTCACAGTGCCTGTATATGAGCCTCTGATTGCCTATGAGTGTTTAACCAGTGTGTATCCTAGCCTGCTTATGAAGCGGACTCTAGTAGCTGCATTCTGCTGGACTGTAACTGGCATTTTACCTACAGCCAAAGCCACTAGAGCCACACCTAAGAGAGGCATGTTTAGGAAAGCGTTTACTTTCTAAAAGCACTGGAAACAACTTGTGAGGGGGGAAAAGTAAGGTCTTCATGAAAACGGCCCATTCAGACCCCCTCTGCTAAGAAGCAAACACTTCCGAGGTTTCTGTTGGCCTTCTCGTCCTCACTGTACACGTACCCACAGACTGGAATTTCAACTTCCACAGCAGCCTGGCCACGGCTCAGCAACTCTCTCTCTCTCTCTCTCTCTCTCTCTCTCTCTCTCTCTACACCAGTGTGCTTTGAAATCCTGACCACCAGGCTATTTTTGCTTCACACCAATAAACGCTGAAATTTCACCTTGACCTTTTGCCAAAATCTCACATTCATGCAGCTGTCAAAACAAAATTATTTGCACTGCATGTTTGTCTTGTGTTTGACTGCAGTTTTTACAAAACAGATGTGTAGACTGCACAGCCAGCAACTTCCTTAGCGATATGGTGTGATGCAAACTTTTCCACGGACTGTAATGTTAAAAAAAAAAAAAAAAAAAAAAAACTGCATTTTTTTTTACAATGATCTCCATATTGCACAGCTGTACAGAGATGTGTTGAGATGAAGCTGCTGTGAGTCTTTTTCACATCTAATAGTCAGACTACTCGATTCCACACAGGATTTTAAATTCAGACAGCAGTCTTCAAGTTCACGTTCAAATGGCTTAATTGTCGTTTCAACCATATACAGCTTGTACAGTACACAGTGAAACGAAACAGTGTTCCTCCAGGACCATGGTGCTACATCAGACAACACAGAGCTACGTGAGACGACACAGAACTACAGACGTACACAGGTCTTCATAAAGTATATGTGTGCAACAGTACAACAAATACTAAACAGGACAATAGGCAAGGTAAAGGACAGTGCAGTGCCGACCAGTACACAGTTCTTTTGTGGAATAAGGTGCAAAGAGATATTCTAGACTACAGCCCTGTTTACACTAGTGTGTTTTCTTTTTAAAACGCATAACTATTGCTACAGTTACGCCTGTCCTCTACACTACTTCGTGAGGCTTTTGGAAACACCGAAGACCCCATTTTTGAACTCCGGGCTCACGTTTCAGTGTAAACAGACAAAACGAAGACTTTTGAAAACAAAGGTGTGGCTTTTCCCAGATTCGCCCCCGGATTGGGTCTTCTGGATCATTGCGTATCCTTCTCTGATTGGTCAAGCCCCTACCGTATGACCATTACGCTACCTCGATTGTATACACAACACGGAGACAGAACCGCAAGCTTTGCTGGCTTTGTTGTCATTCTTGGCAGCCATTGTGCAGTTGAATTCTGTATTTTATAATACTGCAGCTGCATATATGCGCAAGAGGCAAGCTATGATTAGAGCAATCGGCAACAAATCTCATATCAAGCGGCGTAAGGCCTACATGGAACGCCAGTTTGGACTAGCGACCAACTTCCTGTTTACACTTGTATGCGCATGCCCAGTGTGCATGGATAGTCATGTGACATGCATATTCGGTCGTATAGTGTGGATGGAGATCGTTTCGGAAACACAACGGAAACACCAGAGTAAAACGATTTTAAAACGAAAACGCTCTAGTGTAAACAGGGCCTCACACACACAAGCTGAGTTTTTATATCTGAGACTGTTTTTGATTAATGAGGTTTGGGTTAAGTGTGTGTGAGAGAGAGCGAGAGAGAGTGAGTTTGGAGGAAGATTTTCCTTGCTTTTAGCCAAGCACAATCATATATAAAGCATAAAAGAAGCAGAGAGGGCAAGGGGCTTTTATATTTATATGTACAACACATAATTAAGCATAGTTACTTTACTGTTGTAGTAATTGTCATTCCTACTGAAGAGAAACGTGTGTGTGTGTGTGTGAGAGAGAGAGAGAGAGAGAGACACCAGTGGTGTTTTACCATGCTTCCCTTCAGAGCTTTTACTTAATCATGGTTTATGTGTGGGCGGTATGCAGCAGTTTGGCATTTGTCATTCATAGTATTTGTCCAGTGTGAAACATTGAGAGGCAAACAGCAGCAACACTTAATCTTCTGTTTTCGATAAATGGTACGAGCGAGAGCAGAATTTTACTGAAATGTATTTAATGAATTTAAAGCAGTAGTGCTGTTTAATTCCCCCACCGTTGTTTAGCAGTAGTTGTGCCCATGTCTCAGTAATTTGATAGCATTGCTCGCTCAGGTCCTTGAATAAACGTCTCGGCACACATCGATTGGATCTAAAGGGTGTGGCGGGTAAAATGCCAAATGGGTACGAGCGCGTTTTGTTTGCTTACAGGCTTCCTGGAAGTACAGACTCCATGATATTTACTTATGAAGAATTGTCAGCAGCCCACCATCTGGTCATTCATTCAACACCGAGTTCACACCTCTCACCACCGATTCTACATCCCACAACCTTCCATATGCATGCTTATGAATGAGCATGACGCAATGCTGACTCCTAGTAGCTCACGCCGATGATAGAAATTTGGCTTAATACGTTTACGTTTTTAAGCTTTCTTACAAATAGGAAAGTCCTGTTTGAAACCGTAAATAGATTTAAGGATCATATTAGGTGTGAAGGTCTTAAACCCTGCTGTGTCTGTTTGAGTGTTCAACTGATTCTATTACATGATCATTTTTATCCTGACACCTAGGTATTTTCTGAAGGACTAAAACACAGACATTTGTACAACAGATCATGCAAGACATGTTCGCATACTGAAGTGAAAGCTTTTCCTGATTCGTGCGTTCTATAAGATTTTATAGTGTTATTTGGATCGCGCTGGTTGAAGATGTATGCTTAATGTAGTCATTTTCCTTAATGAAAGGTCTAGCATTCGAGGATCATTACATAATCTGACCTGGAGAACACAAATGATCACATAGTCTATTATTGAATACGCTAAGATTTCATCGGGATCATCTCACGTAGTGTGACGAGTAATAATCTGTATTCGTACAGCGTAAAATCAGCTTTACTCAGTCATCCAGCCGTACCTTCTCATTATTCTCTGCACGTAACTTATCAACGGCTAATACAGCATTTGAGTAAACACTCTGTCTGCGCTAAATGATAGAGGTTGATTACACTACTGACTGCGCTGATCAGTGATGCTTTTGGTTTTTATTATTGCACCATTTTGGCCATGAGGTAAGGTGTATAAGACCGAGTCAACTCAACTCTGCTGCTTGTTTTCTGTAAAACTGTTTGAATGTTTAAACTCTTTGAATGTTTTTATTCTATTAAAATAAGCTTAACATGGTGAGCCATTTAGAACCCGTGTAGACTGATAAAAGCTCGGGTCAGACCGTGCCAGAGTGCTTATGCTCACAGTTGACTTGGCTAACACTTGGCATTTCCCAAGCTTCATAAATCACAAGATTGTGAAACTCTTTCAAAAGCCGTTTGTCATTTTATGGAACGCCTTCAGTAGATCTAGAAACTGCATCTGTATGGATCTCGGCATCCAGGTAATAACTGCTGGGAAATTATCGAGCGCCACAGGGAAATTCTTTGACTATTTGCTCATGGTGGCTCGTTTCAGTATGAGCTCCTTTGTGTTTAGAGCTGTCAGTGCAGTTTGCAGACACTTAATGATTTTGAATGCTGTGTCACAGACTTTGTAAATGTATTCCTTTTAATGAGTCAGCTTTATCAAAGGTTACTACCAGTAGAGCTGCGCTAATCTGAAGACTGGGTATTTCGTTTTAGAACAATATGTCTGATATTGAGTACGGATAACAATACTACTCTGAGCCAGGACTTGAAATGAGCATTTTTTTTGTACGATTATAACAAAGCGAAGAATAGATGCTTAAATGAGCTATTCTGAAGAACTGTGGAATGCAAACATCTAAAGTCTACACAAAGTCTGACTGACTGACTGATGATAAATAGTTTTCACAGAAAGGATTACCCAAGAAAAATTCAAAACAGGACAAAAATAACCTGTGGGTGGCATGGTGGTGCAGTAGGTAGCACTGATGCCTCACAGCTCCTGAGCTCAGGTTACTGTCTGCATGGAGTTGCACTTGTTCCCCAAATGACTGCGAGTCCTCTGGTTTCCTCTCACAACTGGCTGGTTTGTGGCTAAATTGCCCCTTGGTGTGAATGCGTGTGTGTGCATGGTCTCATTCAGTGTGTATTCCCATCTCGTGCCCAGGATAAAGTGGTGAATGAATGAATGAATGACGTAGCGGTGAGTATACTCAGGGATGCCTGTGTGTGGGGAAACGATGATATCGATTATCTCACACATACATCATACATTTGTTTCCTTTTAAGCTTGAACTGCTTTAGTAAGTCCTTCACTCACCACTGGTCCATATGAGAGCAAAGCTTGTACTGTGAAAATAGAATCAGATTATGTTACTGCTCCTGTAGTTTACAATAGCGAGAAGTTCAAATGTACGCTATTAGTAAGAGCATTTTATTGCGTCTCACCATGCTCTCTTTCAGTGTGCAGTAAACCATTTCTCCTGCCTCTTCATGTCAGCTTTTACCAGACTCATTCATTTGGCAGCAAACCAGTGTAGCTATCAGTTATTAAATGGTGTTTAATTCATTCCATATGAATGACCAGGCATTAGACATGCAGTCTTTTCCTAACAGTACAGGATGTCCTCAGCTGGAGGTCCCCTCGTGGGGGTCATGTCTTCTCCACAGGAGTTTTGCATTCCATAAGGTTTACATTTGTGTGACTGCTCCCCTGCTGGCTCAGCATTTGCTCTTGTGGCATTTAAGCAACCAGATGAATGTGTTTGGACTTGCATTTTCCTGTAAAAAAGAGACATAAGACTTCTGATGGGCCGTGTGGTGTCATGAGTAAACCCTTACCGTTTCACCAAGTTGTGTTATGCCATGCCTCGCCTTTTTCTCACGCTGTCATCCAGCACATTAGTGTTGCTTGGTGGTTTTCTTTCCTAGCACTATACACAAGTTGTTTTGTTTCCTGAGTGACCACTATTAGGTTGAAGTTAAAGTAGTTCTATTTTTTAACTTGCATCGCAATAAAATCCAATTGGTTATTGGTCACTTGTTGTGAGGTGTCGCCGCAGTAGTATAAGATATGCAGAATGCCTCTCCAAGTGGTTGTTGTGTCTTATTTATCGACAACCCTCCAGATGGATTCTCTAATAACAACATAGCCTTGCAATCTGTGAAACAGCATAATGTATTTGCACAGCTTTCACTAATAAAGGAGACAAATAGCAATAACCGTAAGATTGGAATACACACCGACAAAGACTGGCTTAGCTCTAGGAGTAAAGGTAATTTCTTTGTCCTACCGAGCAATGGCCTGCGAGTCCCTGTAGACAGGGGAAGAGTGAAATCAGGAGTAGTGGAATGTGGGACAAATGGGGGACAGCGTGTCTCCGAGAGGACAGGTGGTGGAACAGAGTCCTGTTCTTATCAGCAGCACTGGTCACTGATATTCAGAGGACCATTAGGTTCTTGTTTATACTCTCACTGGCCACTTTAATAGGAATAGCTATATACCTGCTAATCCATGGAATGATCTAATTATATAGTCATGTGGCAGGAGCATAATGCATAAGGGATCATGTAGGTACAGATCAAGTTGTTGTTCACATCAAACATCACAATGGGGAAAGATGTGATCTCTGTGACTTTGACAGCTGGTTTAAGTATTACATTTAATACTTAATAATTAGTTTATTTGGTAGAAGCTTTTGTCCAAAGTGACTTACAGTTGAGCTGAGCAGATGAGAGTTAAGAGTCTTGCTCAAGGACCAAACAGTGGCAGCTTGGGTGTAGTGGGACTCAAACTCTCAACATTCTGATCAGAAGCCCAGAGCCCTACACACTGAGCCATCATGTTCCGAAACCGCTGATCCCCTGGAAAATGCCTTGTTGATCAGAGGAGTCAGAGGATAATGGTTAGACTGGTTTAACCTGACAGGAGGTCTATGGTAACTCAAACAACCCCTCTTTACAGTTGTGGTGAGCAGAAAAGCATATCAGAATGCAGAACGTGGGGCAAACCTTGGGGCAGATGGGCTTTAACAGCCGAAGACCACATCAGGTTCCTGTCCTGTCAGCCAAGAACAGGAATCTGAGGCTACAGTCGGCACAAGCTCACCGAAACTGTACAGTTGACATTTGGGTAAAAGACTAGGCAATGGTTGTTTTTTCTTCTGATTTTTCAACGATCAGCATGAGTCTGGCCATTCTCCTCTGACCTCTCTCATCAACAAGGCATTTCTGCCCACAGAACTGAAAATCAGTGGATTTTTTTATTTTATTTTTTATTTATTTATATTTTTTTGCTGCACCATTCTCACTAAACTCTAGATACTGTTGTGTGTAAAAGTTCCAGGAGATTAAATAGCTCATATGGCAGTAACATGCATGCCACAGTCAAATTCACCAAGATCCCATTTTTCCCATGTTTCATGTGAACATTAACTGATGCTCTTGACCTGTATCTGTATTGATCTTATGCATTACTCTGATGCATGATTGGCTCATGAGCAGGGGTACAGGTGTTGCTGTTAAAGTGCCTGTGAGTGGCTACACTGAAATGAAAGATATGATAAGCAGGGCAAGGAGAGCAATAAAGGTCAATGGAGAGATCGCTGCTGCTGTGTGAACTTGTTCCCTATGTGAGTTGGTTGGATATCTAAGGTTGTGGAGCTCGCTGGCTCCTGGACTTTCTGTTTTCATATAGGGGTGTGTGTCCCTGGTGCATTTTTATGGTTTCCATGGGAACTCCTTCTGCTCCAGCCGCCTTCTTCCCACAGAGTGGAGAGCCACGTCCTCAGTGACTTTTCCAGCGAGGTTCGACTCGCATCCATTCACGTTGCTAGGACGTTTTTCTGTCTAAACATTCCAAATTTCTCAATCAACCTGATGATCATTTTGAAGAATTAATTTTCTTTCTCTGTAGACACCCAACAAAAAGTAAACTCATTTTTTTTCTTCACTGTCTCTCATGCATCCACTTTCTGTCTCTTTCTCAATCTTCTTTACTTTCTTGGTCTGTTACACACCTTTTCTCCTAACACATTATTCATGCTTGACAGATGGACTTGAAGTGCAACCCATAATATTCAGCTCATATGCACATCTCTTTGACTGCAGAATGGGGGGAAAAAAAGAATCCCATGCAATTCTTTATTCCCCTCCTTTCTCCGTATAAACAATCCAACTTCCCATTTGGCTACCCTGTCAGCCCATTTGGCAGAAGGTCATAGCCTAAAACTATGGGCAATATAGGCTTGCATGACAGCCAAGGAATCCAGATGACTTGCCAATACCAACAGTCCCAGATTGAGTTTGAGAGCAGTTAGGATTGGTCAACATGACAGGCCAGGAAGTGTGTTAAAAGCTAACTACTAGTGCAGATCATAAACATAGCAGCTGAGCTGTTTGAATAATTAAGGGTGCATGAGGGTTCCTGGTTTTTCTCACAAAGGGGTGGGAAAAAGTCTGCACACCCCTGTTAAAATGGCAGGTTTTTGTGATGTAAAAAATTAAACGAAGGTGAATCATGTCAGAACTTTTTCCACCCTCAATGTGAAATTACAATGTATAAAAAATTAAGTGAAAAACAATCAAACATTAAAAAAACAACAACAACATACAACCACCTAGTTGCATAAGTGTGCACATCCCTGAGCTAATACTTTTGTTGAAGCACTTTTTGATATTATTATATATTATTATTATATTATTTTTGCGTGAGAGTCTATCAGTGTGGCACATCTTGACTTGGAAAAACTTCCCACTATTTCTTGCAAAAACATTATAGATTCAGCAAATTTTGAGGGCATTTCCTGTGCACCCGCTTCAGGGCACCCCACAGATTTTTAGTTGGATTCAGGTCTGGGCTCTGGCTCGGTCATTCAGAAACATTGATCTTCTTTTTGGTGAGGAAGATGTCCTTTGTTGATTTGGACGTAGGCTTTGGGTCATTGTTGTGCTGATAGTTGAAATTCCTTTTCATCTTCAGCTTACTAGCAGACACCTGAAGGTTTTGCACTACAATCGTCTGGTATATGTAGATATTCATGATTCCCTCCACCTTGATAAAAGCCCCAAGAAAAGCAGCTGTAAGAAACGATCCTACTGACATCATGCTTTACCATGGGTATGGTGTTCTTTTGGTCGTGTGCTTTTTTTTTTATGGAATTATTATACCTTTCGGACTTGGTCTCATCAGATTATAACACGTTTTGCTACATGGTTTGGGGTGATTTTAGTTTGGTTTGGATGTAAAGGGCTTCCGTTTAGCCACCCTACCCCATAGCCCAGACATGTGAAGAATATGAGAGATTGTTGTCACATGCAGAGAGTAATCAGTACTGCTCAGATATTCCTGCAGCTCCTTTAATGTTGCTGTAGGTCTCTTGGCAGCCTCCCTGGCAAGCTTTTGTCTTGTCCTTTTGTAAATTTGGACGGATGCCCTGTTCTTGGTAATGTCATTGTGGTACCCCATTTTCTCCACTTGTTAATAATGGCCTTCACAGTGTTCCATGGTACATCTGAATGTTTTGGAAATTATTTTGTACCACTCTCCTGATCAATACCTTTTGACAACTGAGACATGGTACATGCTTTATAAGCTGCTTGCCTACCATGTCTTCAGCAGTCAGATGAAACCAAGATGATGTCAAGAAGATCCTACAAAAACAGCTTTTTTTTATTTGGGGTTAATCAGAATAACTTCATTGACGGCTGGTTTCAGTTTTTTTAACATCACAAGAAAACCTGTCATTTTTACAGGGGTGTGTAGACTTTTTTTTATATCCATTGTAGATTTTTGGTAAAAGCTAATAAACAGTCCCTTTTATGCTACACTCACTGAGGTGGTACCTTCAAGGGTATATCATTTGTGCATTTGTTTACATGGGAAGGTCAATGTTCTGTACCTCATGTAAAAATAAATAAATCATGTAAAGTACATCATTTGAGCATAAGGACCAGTGTTGTACCTTTTTGAAGTGTAAATTTGCATTTGTTCCTTGGGGAGCAATAATGTACCTGTACAGTATCTGTTTCTCTGACAGTGTACCATGAAAACAAGCGAAACTGGGGCAAGTGGAGGGGCTGCTGTGGCATAGTCCTATTATATTTTTTTTCACGTGTGTACAGTAGTATGGAAGTGCTTTTATATAAGATAATTGAAGACATGCTTGAATATGTTTACACCAGCCACCTCTTGAAGGTTGTTGAAGGTCTTTTGCGGTCAGACTACTTATACCAGAGCTCCTTACACACTGTACTGTCACTTTTACGCATTAAGCAATGGGTTTAATGAAGTTCTTCCCTTATTTGATGTTTTCCATTGACGATGCCATGGCACAGTGCGTTATGGGATAGAATGGAGTGTTTCAAGTGCATTTGAATCGTGCCGTTAGTGAATTCAGGAGAACTGGGTGAATATCTGTTGTTTTTTTTTTTTTTTTTTTTTTTTTTTTTTGTGTTTTTTAAATTAGGCTATCATAAAGAAACCTTTGTTTAGTTGAAATGCTTTCAGCCCCTCTTAATTCTGACAAATTACAGAGGAGTGATGAAAACTAATTGTATCTCTGCGTGATTTTTCTGCTCCTTAACTATTAGTGCGCATCCTTAATATTGTATATTAGTGTGTGTCCCTGTGTCTGTGTAGTTCTGCATTGTGTCTTGGGATTAGGTGCTTATGGACAGGAATAAGGGTGAAGCAGTCTTATAGGCACAAAGCACGTCACTGACCCACTAACGCACTAATGTACTCGTGTTGCTATAGGCACTCTAGTACAGAGTGGGAAATGAGGACTGTGAAAATACTGCTGATTTCTGTAGATGTCTGTTGAAATGGGGACAAAACCGGGATAAGGTTTATGGCATTCCCAGTGAATGCTAACAGTTTAAGGGAAGGGAAGGCTCTTTTTACACCAGATGTGGCAAATACAGCTAACTGTGGCATTGTCCAGTACGCTCCCATGTTAATCAGTGTAGCCTTCTGCAGCACACGTGATTGTCACTCACACACACACACTCTCTCTCTCTCTCTCTCACTCACTCACACACACACACAAAGCATATTTATGCCATCACATACGTGATTCTATATTATTAAATATTATGTTTTCCAGCATATACCCATAATCTAAACGGTAATTGAGCAACTCACGTTCTCGCCTAGGTTAAAAAAAAAAACACCTTATTTGGTCATATACACAAGTAACAATAATAATCCGACATTCATTAGAGACATTTGCATGCCATTTATAAACCCATTGCAAGAAAGCACAGAAATAAATGCACCACCTGCTGACTATATTGAAGCAGCTCATGTTTGATTTATATTGCCTGTTATATTTGTTAGCCCAAAGAATGGATGTTAGGTTCAATATAAAAAAAATCATCTTTGGGTGGAAGAAAGCCTGTCAAGAACGCCTGCCTCTATTTTGGATTGCCTAAAACTGCAATCAGCTTGCGATCGCTTGCAAATGGTACAGAATGCGGCGACAAGATTATTGACTGGCACTGGAAAAGGTGAGCACATTACTCCTGTCCTCGCCGCTTTATACTGGTCGCCAGTCAATTTCCGCATTGATTTAAAAATCTGCTATTCGTTTTAAAGCTTCGCACGGACTTGCTTCCCAGTACATGCGTGATTTCCTTACCCCATATACTGCCTCAAGATCCCTTCAATCATCCAGTCAACTGACCCGGCTTTCTCTGTAGCTGCTCCCAGGCTCTGGAATTGTCTCCCTTTTATTATTAGATCTTCCCCCTGTATTGCTATGTTTAAATCTTCTCTGAAGACCCATATTTATTCGGTATCTTGTAATTCGGTCTGAGGATGTAGAATTTTCATTTGTCCACCGGTAATTGGTATTATTAAATGTTTGTTTATAAATCTGTTTTATACTACTTGTATAGCACTTGGGTTTCAACTTCTGTTGTTTTTAAATGTGTTTTATAAATAAATAAATAAACTAATTGACAGGAAAAAGCCTGTAAATGTATAATAATAATAAGGATATATTGGATAATGTTAAAAAAAAAAAAAGCTTCCATTTTAAACAGTAATTTGAAACCAGTTACTTTTAATATTGGTACACACTAGAGCTGCAACAATAAAATCGATAATAATTGATTATGAAAATCGTCTCATTATTGATTAGTTGGTCTGCACATAGCACGGGGTACTTTTACTCACTACATTACTTCTGTTCCGAAAACACGCATCGGAGAGTAAATACTAAAGTCGTGTCCCAAATGACGTACTATACACTTACACTATGCACTGTGTACTCTACCGTCTAGTGTATGAATTTTAAAAAGGTAATATTGTCTCAGATGGAACACAAGTGGTTTTTTACTAACCAGAAGTATAAGCTGTTTCCCAGTCAACGGTGTATGACGACAAACGCACGTAATGCGACGCCGCTAGTTTTATCAGACACCAGAGTCAAGGACAATGACTTTCTTTAGTTTACTGTTTATGTCAACGTTACCTTTTATACCCAACTTGCTTCAGTCACCATCAGACGGAGGCGAAATTGTCACGTGACTGAGGAAGAAAGTGTGCGATCTCCAAGTCCTCTAAGGCTAAGTTCACACTACACGACTTTCAACGTCGGTGATGTGCAGTGCGCGTAAGATCTGTAATGTCTAATTAAAACGGTACGATTAAAGTAAACACAAGTAAAACAGTATTCCTAAAGGCAGCGAGTAACAAGAAACCACAAGTTGCAGTGAAAGTGAGATTTTATTATTAATTTAGGACTGTAAATTAATTCAGTGCTTTTTGTGCATCCATAAAAAGTAATGCATAAATACTATTATATAATATCAACTAATTTTATATATATATATATATATATATATATATATATATATATATATATATATATATATATATGCATGCACATAAAGTATTGCATTATAATTATGCACTTAAGTATTATTAAGTATAGTGCATTATTTTTTATGGATGCACAAAAAGCACTGAATTAAACTACAGACCTAAATTAATAATATATATTCTGGTGTGTGTGTGTGTGTGTGTGTGTGTGTGTGTGGGGTTCTTCTCTGTTTTGGAAAAACAGTTGTGTAAAGTTTTAGTCTGGAATTTATATTTGTAACACTCAGTTTGTGGATTTTATTTTAATAAACAAATAAATGGTACTGAAAGTTTGTCCCCTGTCTGATTAATCAAAAATATAATCAGCCAACTAATCGATTATGAAAACAATAAGTTAATCACAGCCCTAGTACACACAGAGACGGTTGGTGGACATGTACATACATCAGGTTCTCCTTGTTGTGTGCCCTTATTTCTGCAGTAAGATTTGTAGCTCATTGGAGCGGGATTTGAAGAGAGTCAGACCAGATCCTGCTCAGTTTTGTTTGAAGAAATCTGGACCTGTGTATAAGAAATGCTCGACACCTTCTGCAGCTGAAGCTGGCTGAGTGACTCGGTCACAGGAAGCAAGGTCAGCTCCTTCCACTGCTGACGTAAATCCAGTGTTCTGTTTCAGATGTATGTTTTTTCAGTGTGTTTTCACTGGAAGCTCCAGACCTACCCAGCTCCAGCTATAGGAGGAGAGAGACTCAGTGCTGGAATGCATGCAAAATGGTGTAATTATAGGCTTTCAGCTTGTGTGTGTGTGCGCCTGGATAACAGCATGTGTAACTATGTTTAGATGTCCGTACTCTGCCATGTATGTATTTGTCAGAGTATGTGTTTTCCTCCATGTGTGTCAGGAGAGCAGAGAGCTGTCAGCGTGATCATGGAGGTCGCTCTGTGAGCCATGGGAGAGCTGAAATACCCAGCCTAGTGTTTCATTTGAGCAGGCCTGTCCAAACAGCCAGTCACACACACATACAGAGAGAGGGAGAGGGGGGGAGGGGGGGTGCAGTTCTCCAGGGAGAGAAGACTGGCCTTAACTCCTGACTGTTTATTCTCTGCACTGCCTGCAGGCAACGTAGAAATGCGATGTCCCTTCATCTCCTGCTTGTGCCTGTGATGAATATAGAGAAAAGACGAAAGCCGTGGTTTCTGTATGCGAGTGTGTGGCTGCATGTGTGCACTCGGGCTAACTCGCTGACCTTTGGTAACGTCTCTCTGTTTACCCCCCCCAAACCCATCCAACCCCCCCCCCCCCCCCCCCCCCGCCCCGCTCCGTTTGTCTTTTGCCCTGACTCTGCATAAGCAGCATACACATCACTGCAGTGTTGAGTGCAAACATGCCACATGCCAAAAAAATATGCCCACCGTAGGCTGGTGGGATACAACAATTTAATCATCTCTACATGAGTTGCTGCCATAACATCCAGTGGCATTTCCTCTGATTATATTATGTTACCAGAACTGCCAACCTTTAAGCATTTTGAGTAGGAGCTTCGCAGTTTAACACGTGAGTATGCTAGTATGAGATGTCACTCAAAAACATACCACAAGAGCAGTCTTTTTCTCCCCAGTATAATGGGAGGTGAGCCAAGAGACGTATGAAGTTGGGATCATTTTGTGTAGGTGTTTTGAACTGTCTAATATATTAACACACTGCCTGGAAGCCCTACACGCCTTCCCCATCTCACGTGCTCTCAGGACTCACGGGGCTCCCTCGCTTTCTGTACTGGTCAATGGAGGATATTTTGAATCCGTTATTGTGATCAATTAAAATCCATCAACTTATCTTATACATGTATATAGTTAATATCAGTTACCTGTTTTTATTTGACAAACTAGCCAAAATATTGCAATAAACAGTAGAGCGAATAAATCAGCATTTCCACTAAATCAGCTTTTAAGTTCACAATGTCAGCTTGTGTTTGAGGGAATGTACTTGTATATTAGGTTACGCATACAGGAATCACAGCTCATGTTTTATTATAGTAGTTTCTTTGTTTAGTTTTTTTTTTAAATTTATTTTTACACAGTGGAAAGAAATTCCAGTGACGTCGACATCCAATGACGCGCAGCAGCGTTATGTGCGATTACTGAGTGTCGTGTCTGTGTTAGTTGGCTGCTCCTGACTGCACAAGCCGGGTGAGGATTACATCATCGTCTGAAGGAGCATGCTCAGTGAGCTGAGCTCTAGCACACAGTGAGCCTCCACACTGAGCTCTCCCCTCCTCCTCGCCTCCACACGTAATATGCTAGCGCCTGTACAAGCAACACCTCTCTTTTTGCTCTTTTCCTTTTTCCTTTTCTCCAACTGAAGTCTGAGTGGACCTTGTTCTTGCCGTCCTGTTATCTTGTGATGTCTGTTATGCACTATTTGTTAGGTGATATTTGTTTGATATGCACTATTTGTTAGGTGATACATACTATGTAACCGGAGAGAAGAGGAGGCAAATCTGTCATTCTCACAAGCTGTGTGTGTGAGTGTGCCTGTGCATGTGCGTGCGTGCGTGTGTGTGTGTGTGTGTGTGTGTTAGCCCTCAGGCAGCACTGTTGGGCACACAGTACTGTAAACAGGCTTTAACCTCGTCACCCTGTTCTACGTAATTGGCTCGGCTTCACACGACTCGCACAGGGATTTAATATTTGAGTTGAAATCCAGCAGAGCACAGTGTGCAGACATGTAATACGCCTGGAATTACTAAAAACACTACAGTCCCTGTTTATCTCATACTAATATTTCATTAGTTGTCACTTTTTGGATTAATTAGCATAATTATTAGAGGTGTATATAAGTCATGCCAGCTCTCATCTTTTGTCCTATTTTATGTGCTCAAGGCATGTTCATTAAGTTTCCCAAAACAAACCCTTATGTAGCAAAGCTCAAAATCACTGACAGACATACAGCAAGGGGTTTAAAGCATCGGCTGTAGCAAGCTTTATTCAGAGGATCTACTTTGTATGTGTCACAGGATCTGCTTCCGTTCACTTTTATATCATGGAACTAGTTTTTCTGCCGATATTGCTGCTATACTTGTGCTGTTCTGTGTGTTTTCTAGTAGTCTCACACTGTTGTGTATTTGCACTTTATGTAGTCTTGCGTATTGTTCTGTGTTGCACCATGGACCAGAGGAAACCACATTTTGTTTCAGTGTATACAAGCTATATCGCGGAATGACAAAAACATCACATGACTACACACGCGCGATACTGGACCATGTACTCTGCATGTGTTTTAGAAGCCTCTTATTTCTGCTTATAAACATTTTTACATTTGAAACTACTGATTATTGTTGTTAATGTCATCTGGGTTGCATGAAGGAAGGAACAGATTTAGCATTTAGACTCAAATATGAGGCCTGTAATCTGAGCAGTATATTTAAAAATGTATTTAAAACCGACTTGGTTATTTTATTATGATTTTAAGGAACAGCAGTTTGAGTCTGAGGCAGAATTCCAGACAGTTAACCTAACATTAGTCCAGCAGACTGTTCGACTTGTACAATTTTTGGCAGCAGTGACACCAATAATGTACTGATAATGTCTCTTTCATCAACTGTGTGTGTGTGTGTGAGAACATTAATTTACTTAAAAGGTATAGTAGAGCAGATAATGTGCTTCAAATTAGCTCTTGTTTGAGAGTTCATTTAAATAAGAACATTAGAAGATTATTTATAAGTGGCTTGTATAATTCAGTAATTAAACATGACGGAAAATAATCAATGATGGTTTGGAGTGTTGTGGCCTGATGCTATGATTATTTTCCAAAAAAGCCCAAAACCGCCTCCCTGTGTTTTATTCCTCATATACAGTGCATCCGGAAAGTATTCACCGCGCTTCACTTTTCCCACATTTTGTTATGTTACAGCCTTATTCCAAAATGGATTAAATTCATTATCTTCCTCAAAATTCTACAAACAATACCCCATAATGACAACGTGAAAGAAGTTTGTTTGAAATCTTTACAAATTTATTAAAAATAAAAAAACAAAAAAAGTTTGTGCTCTGACATGCATTGTTAACTGTGGGACCTTATATAGACAGGTGTGTGCCTTTCCAAATCATGTCCGAGCAACTGAATTTACCACAGGTGGACTCCAATCAAGTTGTAGAATTATCTCAAGAGCTGCGTTTACACGGACAACAATAATCCACTCTTAATCCGATTAAGACCATACTTTGATTAAGAAACTACCATGTAAACAGCAATTTTTACTTACCTTAATCTAATTAAGGTCATACTTGAATTAAGCTCTAATCGAATTAAGACAGGTGGAGTACTCCTGTTTTAGTCGCATTATGGACATGTATTACAGACATGTAAACACCTTAATCACGTTATGAATGTCGTGTGAGAATTTTCACCAATTTTACCATAACGAAGACGAACTGTATGTTGATACGTGAAATTCTGGAGGGACGTCGGACGGCGTGGCGCGGTGACGTAATGACGTGTGCTGTTAATCTAATTATGTTCTATAACATGTAAAACGGGAACATGACATGAGTATTCTAAAAGTGACTCATGTAAACACCTTAATCACAATATTATCTTAATCAGAGTAAGGTCAATAATTAGATTACTGCTGTCCATGTAAACGTAGTCAAGGATGATCAGCGGAAACAGGATGCACCTGAGCTCAATTTTGAGTGTCATGGCAAAGGCTGTGAATACTTATGTACATGTGCTATTTTTGTTTTTTATTTTTAATAAATTTGCAAAGATTTCAAACAAACTTCTTTCACGTTGTCATTATGGGGTATTGTTTGTAGAATTTTGAGGAAGATAATGAATTTAATCCATTTTGGAATAAGGCTGTAACATAACAAAATGTGGGAAAGGTGAAGCGCGGTGAATACTTTCCGGATGCACTATATGACAGTTGTTTGTCAACAATTACATTTTTATATTTATTAAAGAACAACATGGACACTTTTTTTTAAAATCCATTTATAGATGTGTTTAATATTGTGGAAAGTTAGTGGAACAAATTAGTTCCTATTATTACTTGTGTTATAGCAGCTATAAACTCACCAGCTTCTCTTTTTTCCTTTCTCAGTCAGTTAAAATTTTCTTTTTTAAATATTATGAGCTAGAATAAATATCGCCTGGGCTTCTTCCAATTTTCAGCTGCCCGATTTCGGTGGGCCTGTGTTCGATGTGAAATGTGTTCTGAGATGCCTTTCTGCTCAGTGCGGTTGTAAAGAGTGGTTATTTGAGTTACCGTGGTCGTGGTTGTTTATTCAGGTTGTGCTGCTTTGCGGATGGCCGACTGTCTCGTGTCCCAGAAGGGTGGCCACGCTTCACAGTGGGGTGTTATTAGTGTATTAGCTGTCCTGGGTTCCACCCATACAGCCGAGCAGCTCTGCACTGTTGTCATCTTAACAGACCTAAAACTGTTTGCATAAACCATTGACACCCGGCCATGCACAAAGTCTGAGCCCCAGGAAATAATACACCTCTGTTGCTGACCGAGCAGCTTAGTTCAGTGCAGCAGTTTGGAAACGGGGAATTACAGACACACATGAACTCACTATCTGACTAATTCAGTACATGTGGAGCAGCTCATTATGGCTGACTGGCATCCTTCAGACCTTTTTATGGTTTGTGTTTTTAACGTTCACTAAAAAATTAGTGGTATTTAGAGGCGTTTTCTTGTTTGAGACTGTGTGTTTGCTCAGGCCTTTGGGATTATACTGGTGAGGCATAGATGTTAATGTCAATGTTTGTCTGAGCCTTTATTAAATGTTGAGTGAGTGAGCTATCACAGTGCTTCCCTCACTGCCTTTCATACAAGTGTGTTTGTGTGTAGATAGGAAAGATGTCATGTTTTGTCAGTTTAAGCTATCTGACGCGTGTCTCTCGTGTTGCAGTGGGAAGAACACAGCCAGACATGATCACTAACAAACTCATCCAAATCCTGGATGGAAGCTGTACACCTGGGTGTGATGAGTCAGGTGTTGAGGCGTAGAGCACACAGAATCCAAGAGCCGTCAGTGATTGTGCCGTGTTGTATGGAGTATGTTGTGAGACCATACAGGTGTCCCCTTCCTCCTCCTACTCACCGTCACCGTTCTTGTCACTGTTCTGCCGTTTCTCTGAAGCGTCTCTCCTGCTCTGCTTTCAGGTACTCGAACCCTGGACGGCATTCTGGCAGCCTGTGATAGAGATCCTATGGAAGTCGTCAGACATCTAATTATATTTGTAGATAACACCGACATCCATTTTGGTTGATAACCACCAGAGTAACATGCGATGCACATGAAAGTGACATTTCACAGACCTGTGGCTGGAAAGACAAAAACATCTGCACCAACACGATTAATACGGCATCTTAATGGCGCATGAAATCATTGCAACCCACAGGATTTTCCTTAGCGAGTACAAAATGCACACACACGCACACTCTGTCGTAATATAAGTGTTCATTGATAGTGAGGTGACTTTATTAGTCATGCATAAAGACACGACAACATAACAACGATATTGTGATGTACTGAATTACGGCGAGCAGCAGTGGTGTCTCCAAGCTTAAAGACTTTGCGTTACTAATTAAAAAGGCGAGATTTTCCTGTGTCCTCCTCGTGTCCGTGTGGGTTTCGTCCGGGTTCTCTGGTTTACTCGCACCTCCAAAAAACATTCCTGTAGGTGGATTGGCTACACTAAAATGGCCCTTATTTTTTGTTACAGTGTGAATCTCTGGTTTGTCTCCTTTAGAAGGCTGTTACTGAGCATGGCATACGGCGAGTTTGCTGGACGCCATTACAGGTGGTGATCAACACCAGCTCAGCCAAGTGTTTCATTTCCTTCTGAGTGAAAATACTGAGATTGTTGAGTGCAAACTTCATCAGAGGATATTAAAATGCAAAAGCAGTATTAAAAAAAAGCATTATATACGAGCATGCCGTGTGACTACTTGGGTTCTGCGATCACGTTGTTATACCAGGTGTAGTTATAAGCACTTATAGTGCACCTAACTTTATCAAAAGTATTATTCGCGAATGAGAATGATTTGAAAATGTACATTTGGGAACATGAACATTACTGTGTAATAAATACATTGAATCTAAAAGATATCATTACATTTTATGATCTTACCTTCATGTGGATAAATATGTAATGCAGACAGTATTGACTCTGTGGCTGTATAACATTATATTCATATATTCATATTACCTTTAAATACTGAATGTCTGATCACTTAACCAGTGTTATGTTTCTGTACGCGAATGGGTTCACACACTTTTCAGGTTGTTCTTTTTAAATACTAAGTACAGGCTGTCCTAAAAGTCTCCATATATAGGGGACCGTGTTTGCCAGCACCACGTCGGTCGTGCTTTCGGCACTGGATGTTCATGGGCGTCTACTTCACGGTTGGTCCGTAGTCTTTTTGAAATTGTTCATAAGTTTGGCACCAGTGTCGTGTGTGTGTGTCTGTGATGTGCTCGCTACGTTTCCTTTTAAAGTGCATCACAACCTTGCGACAGCTTCCTGATGCAGCCATGAGAATGATTTCAATACATTCTTCTTTTGATAGTCGTTCTTAAAGGCTATATTTTATATATATATATATATATATATATATATATATATATATATATATATATATATATATATATATATATATTTATAATATAATATAAAATGTAAAGTATGAAAAATTTTGGACGACGTTTTGCTGAAAAGTTTGAATTCTCCCTTTGTGTGAAGACTTTTGGGACACCCTGTACTGTTGATTTGTATTTGAGGAGTCTTTGATTATAGGAGATCTGAAAATACTCATCATTAGTGAGTGGTTGGTGGATGACTTGGTTTGAGCCATGTTCTCTGTACTGTTTCATAGCAATTGTTCCTGAGAAACACTAAGCCCCAGTGCTGATAGGGACACCCACGTGATGATGATGATGAGTGATAAATTATGGAATTCATCAGCAAAAAACTTCAGCAAGGCCCAGCATGCCTAGCACTGGAGACCTCACTGTCTAACACTCATTTCCCTCAAGCTGCTGCTGTTCTCAGTCTGCTCTTAACAGAGGCACAGCTTGTGAAGTCCTGCGTCTCTCTCACACTCCAGAGTGAAACCACACATACTGACACCTAGGGCAATTTAACATAACCAAGCCACCTTTCTGGGAGATGATGGAGAAACTCCACACGTATAGTAACTCAACGCAAGGATCAAACTAACCCTGGGGCTCTGAGGTAGTAAAACTGCCCTCCGTGCCAGTATTGTGTAGTTTAGCATGTTGCCAAACAAACTATCCAAGTTACCACTTGTCCACCACTAGGGATGTGTTTTTAACAGGCTTGAGATTTAAACAGTTCACGCTTCACTGCGAAGCTCAAATTAAAAATTCAAATGGTGTCTGAGTGCTTGTTTTGTTCACTTCGGTTTCTCTTCTCTTGTACCGAGTCTCAGAACAGTTAATACGAGAACACTAAGAAGCGCCGAGCAGTGCAGGACACTCTGCAGCAACTACAGATGACGGTCGCCCAGAGAAGCTTGATGCTTGCTTACAGCCGACATTTAACGTTGTGTCAGGGTTCTAAAGTGTTTTCCTGTGTTGTATATCACTATTGTATTGGGATTTGGCTTGCATCAGCCTCGTTAGAACAAGACGGGCATTCATATGCGTATAAGTGCTGATTCCAGCTTGCTATTCTCCACTCAGAAAACCGATCCCATGGTTGTCTCAGCATATTTTGTCTGCACAGAGGGGGAAAACACTTCATCACCACTGGGAGTGCTAGCCTTTTGGCAAGCTTTCATAAACCGAAGAAATGGAATGAGGAATAGGGGAGGAAAGAATAAGAAAGGTAAATGATAAATGGCAGTTGCGAGTTGAATCTATGGCACCATAGATGGTGGAAATGGCTAAAATTGAATCATGCCGCATTAATATTGTGTAGCAGAACCCTGATGGAACACAGCGGCCTGTGTTCATAACAGGCCGCACACGTACACACACTCTCAGAACCGCACCTTTACCATTCGTCGTTCGTCTGCTGAGATGCCTCAGTTTTATACCGGTTCAGTTTCTTAAACAGTGACTGGGTTAACATGTACAGTAACCTCTTGACATCAGCAACCCATCACACACTGTTGTTTGTCCTGCTGTTTTCCTCACACAGCCCAGTATAACCAGCTCCACTCAGCAACTACATGGAATTGAAGAGCTGTAATATGGAAGGGAGGTGAGGGAGACAACAAACTGCACGTCTGTTAGAGAGTTGATTAATGAAAGACTCTATACTCCATCCTATCTTGTTGCATTGCAGATCATGGTCCAACACCCCCCCCCCTCCAAATCGAGCCCACAACATGTCTAGGGTGCGGACTTGCGAATTCAGACCAAGTGTGTGAAAATGTCCTTAATGGTCAAGGTCTTGATTTCTGTAACTCCTAACCAGTGGAGCGCTCCAAAGTTTTTAGCAGAGGTTACGCTATGGTTGAAAATAGATCTGGATTAGTGCATCTCAGTCTGTTTTTAATTTCTTCAGTCTACTCCTGTTAATTTATTTAGCCCTACTGAGGTAGCTGTGGCATCGGTGTTGCCTTTTCAGAGTCTTGAATGCATGTATGCATGCATGCATGTATGTATGTATGTATGTATGTATACATATGTTTAGGCAAAGTGTTGTGATTAAATAGGAATAAATCTGGATATTATTGTTGTTCTTAACACAGTTGAGTCCTTAATGATTTTTCATGCTGCTGTTCTCTAGCTGCGTCTCTCTTTAATGCATCTCTGTCTGTGCTGTTCAGTCATCTATCTCTCCCCATGTGCTTCCTCCTGTAAGGGGAAAGAGTCTTCACAGCACATGCCCCAGACTGGGCCGTGCCCTGCATGCCCACGTGCCTTGTTCCTGGGCCTGACTGAGTGCTGGTGCCAGCTGTGGGCAGTGTGGCAGAGTGCCTGCCTGGCACTGATATAGGCTGCAGCGGCTGTTTCCAATAAAACCCTGCCACCACCAGCTGTACTCTCTGTAGAGCAGCAACAAGCTCGGAGAGAGATGCACTGCAGACGGTGTGTGAGCGTGTGTGGAACAAAATAGGAATACAGTTGAAACTAATTGGAGCTAAAGGGCAAGCAGCTTTAGTGATGGATCTATGAAATCAGAATTTGTCACTCAAACTATGATTAAATTGTAATGTTTATTGAAAATTCTGAGAAACGCGAAAACCTGCAATAGGTCTTTGGAGAAAAGTGTCTGTGTCCATCTGTGCTTGTCTGTGTGCCCTAGTGAGACCTGACAGAAAATCGTTCAGGAGGAGAAAAGCTCAGCATGACAGAGCTGTAATAGGAGCTAAGGTTACTGTCTGTTTCAGCACGGAGCCCTGGGAGCCGGAACTCATCCGGCCGCCTGTCTGCCTACAGCTCATTCTCACCCTCTCTTTTCTGCCCCGTCCTCTCCCCCCTCTCCCCCCAGCAGACTCCTCACACATGCTGATGGACCACTTTATCCCCTTCATCCTTTTTCTAGCGGATCAATGAAGGAAGAGGAAGAAGTTGTGTCATGGCGTGATTACTTTTATGGCTTTCTGGTGTTTGTGTAAAACCGAGGCCTTTCTTACTGCCCCGTGCCAGCCTGTGCTTCTCTGTGCTTCTTCATCTCCTTTATAACTGCTTAGATTTGTGCCCCACATATCTGTTATTATAGACTGAACAGAGTGTTTGGGCACAGCTGGCATTCTGTAGCCAGACAGCACTCAGGGATCCACTGATGCGTTGTGCCCAACTGAGATCAGTTTGGGTGTTTCATCTGGTTTCCACTGATGGCTCGGGACAGGTGCTGAGGTTATTGCGCTGCTCCTGTGTGACTGAACGCTGCAATATTGCTTTTGTCCTTGCAATAAGTGTTCATTTTGGAGTGCATCTAGGTGTTTGTATACTCTTATGACGTTGTTTGTGACTGCTGTGCTTAGCTTAGTTGGACAGGGGGAAATGGAGAGTGCTAGGACTTTATTTACCAGGCTCTTGTATTTTAAGTGAAGATTTTTAGTTGAGATGCTCCGATCGCTCGGCCGCCAATCGGTATCGGCCGATGATCACATGCTGTGTGACTGAATTTGGCCGATCTCACGAACCGATCGCAATTTGATGATGTAAAGCACGTGAGGGCGTAAAACGCGATGACGTTAAACTGTAGCGCTGCAGTCATGTCATCACCAGTGTGGAATTATTACGAGGTCTCAAGAAACAATGAAAAATTCACCATTTGCAGTGTATCTTTTAAAGGTCTTTTAAAATGTTCATTGTAAAATGAATATTTGTTGTGCTTAATTATTTGATTCTTAATTAAAACAACAGTCAACAACATTACTGTAAATAATATTACCAAGACAATATCTGTGGTATTCCTTTATCTGGAAAAGGAAAGGTTAACAGTGACAGTCAACAGAAAGCTTACAAATCACTTATATAAAGCTTGAACGATCGGGATCAGTATCGGCCGATCATGATGACAGGAAATCAGTAATCAATATCAGCTGCAAAAATCCTGATCAGAGCATCTCTAATTTTCGGCAAAGGGAATGAGCAGCTTAGATATATATATCTACACCGACACTGTGTTCAGTGAAAACATTAACACGAAACAGACACTTGACAACATACGTTCACAATTGCACACCTAAATGTGTCTATCTGTGGAAAATTAGATTTTCAAGTTTCTCTGCATTTTTACTTTCGCTTTTCAACGGACCCATTCGACGACACACTCACGCACACACGTCTCTGTGCTGCTGGGCTTGCTCTCTCTCTCTCTCACACATGTTCACTTGTTACGGGAGACTCTGAAAGCACAAACAGACACACAAGTAAACTCGGGCTAACAGCTGGTGCTCGAGCACGCCCCCCACCCCGGCCACAATTGCATATACTATGCATAGTGCAAAACCTTACAGTGCAAAATTAACACCAGAATGAGATGACTGGATTTTTTCCAGTTTGTCTGGTAAACTTTATCATTCCCTGACACGTTGGCCAGCACCAAAATTTCCTAGCGGAAACTCTGATATACCTAGCGGTTATCACGTTTGTCTCGCACCTTTGTGGAAGTGGGATTTGAACCCCCAACCCCACAGTTTGCATGTTCTTCCTGTGCTTCAGGGGGAACTCCAGCTTTCTCCCTAGTACAAAGACATGTGTTGTAGTCTGATTAGCATTTCCAGGGTGTCCCCCTCCTTGTACCCCGAATTCCCTGGGATAGGCTCCAGGCTCCAGGAGATATATATATATATATATATATATATATATATATATATATATCTCCTGGAGCCTGGAGCCTATGTATGTATGTATGTATGTATGTATGTAAAGTGTACACTTTACTGCTTCCGTTCCTCATGGCATGGATTCCACAAGATGTTGGAAACATTGCTTTGAGATTCTTGTTCATGTTGTCATGATTGTATCATGCAATTCCTGCAGATTTTTCAGGTGCACTTTCATGCTGTGAATCCCCATTTCTACCACATCCCAAAGGTGTACTATTGGATTCAGATCCAGTGATTGGGAAGGCCACTGAAGAACACTGAACTCATTGTTATGTTCATGAAACCAGTTTGAGACCTTTGCTTTGTGACATGGTGCATTATCATGCTCGAAGTAGCCATTAGGGCTGACACAAGACAGGTTGAGTCCATGGATTCATGCTGTTGGCACCAAACACTGACCCTACCATTTTTGTGCCTCAGCGGAAATCGAGATTCATCATGCATGATTTTCTGCATTACACTGCTGCCACAGAATTGACTGAATTGATAGTTGCATGAATGAATAGGTGTACAGGTGTCCCTAATAAAGTGTCTATTGAGTGTATATGAATTTGGCCATCTTCCCTCACACACAAATATGTTTGATTCTTAGGCACCACACCCTCAAGTGCTCTTGTCACCAATAAAACTTTTACTTTAACCGTCCATTGTTTCTATAGTTTTTTTTTCTGTCCTTTATACAACTTCAGCAACACTATCATCTATCATCACTGCTCCTGCACTCTGTCTATTACTGTGTCTGGCTGGTTCATCAGTTTTATATTTTTATTCACTCAGTGGCAGAGGCATTATGTTTTGTCTGTCTGCCCCTCTCTCCGTCTGGGATTCTCGTTAGCGTGATATCTCAGGAATGAGTGGTCGTGTGTTTGATGAATTTATATGGAAACATCATTGTAACAAGAAGGACTAGACTTGGCATCAAGTTTTACTTGTTTGTTTTTTGATGAAAACGTGCAGTTTTTGGGCATTTTCGGCTGAATATGTTCGGTGACATCCGTAATAAATATACTGTAGCTACTGATGTTAACTATGTTTGCTTACTGTTAGGTAAGCTGCTTTTATTTCACATTCAACATTTACCTTTATGGAAAGCAAGTTCACCTATAAACCTTTCAAGTGAGAAAATCTAGTCATGACTAGAGCACTGGCCTATAGATTAATGTGAGATGAAGGAAGGGGGCGGGGCTTCCAACTGTGTCTGTTAATATCAAAACACTTGTCAGTCATTCTAGAATCATATGTTAGTTGGCTCTTTTAGCGTACTCGGATGTTAAAATGCAGAGCTCCTACGCGAAATGCATGAAGGTTAGAAGTTATTTGGTATAATTGTTAATGTGAGGCCAGATATAAAAACCTTTCTCCGTGACTATGATAAGTGAGACATTTGCTGTAACAGCTTATCAGCTTTGCAGCATGGGAGAGAGGAACCTGAGGTGTTTGGATTGAAATCACACCAGATCAAAACAGACACTGTTATTCCTTACATGCGTGTGTAGAAGATCACTGCTGGGATGGCGTCTGTTACCAAATCCATCCCTCAGAGGAATAGCAAAGCTGATTTAATGCCGAGGCTAATGAAGTAATGCACTTGATGAGCAAGCAGTAACAATACCCAGCGAGAGATTCCCACTGACAGACACGCACACCATACTGGAGCCAGAACGTATCGTGGGAAAGTGATGTACGTCACTGTGGTAGTAAGGGAACACGGGTTTGGTGCGGTGGTGTGCTTGTGTGTATGATTCAGAGTTTTGAGTAGCACATAAAGTACACATTCAGGTGCTACTATCAGTCACCTGTTTAGCTGCTGTGTGAAAGTTCATCCTATACCAGTGTGTAGACTCCCACCATTCAGTGGAGTGAAGATAAAGAGAGCACAGGAGGTGAAGAGAAATGGATGAGGTTTTCCTCTTCATTCTGTGCTGCAAACAATCCAATTAGACTTCATCTCACTATGGTTTGCCCTCTGCTGAGAAATAACACTTTAATTGATTCATTAATCCTAAGAGCAATCTTACTGCTATTGTTCTGTGGCAGGGTTTATGACTGCTGGTGTACTGAAGTTTTCTTCCTTTATCGCTCCCTGGCCTGGGGTGTGTGCTTGTGCTACACACACACACACACACACACACACACACACACACACACACACACACACACACACACACTACAGAGTAGAGCGGTTCTACACTTAGTCACTGTATTAAGATTGGGTCATAGCTCATTACATATGCATTAAATAATGATTCGATTTGAACAGTTTCCAACACGGCTTGCTTTGCCTTGGACCCCGAGAAGGTACCAAGGTAAAAGTTTGTCACCTGAGCAGCACCATCCCTCAACACAGATCTAGACTGGCTGCATCACTTATATTGACTTTCCTTGCCTCCTCCCTTTTCAGACTTCATCACTAGTCAGGATATGATAGACTAGCCATAACCAGCACATGGTAACACCTGGGTTCAGACTCTTAGCAGCAGAGCTCATGACTTAACTGGATGTGATATGCCTTAGCTGGGTTTGTGAAGTCCTGAAGAATCTATAATCCATATTGTATGTATGAGGAATACACCATAACTGTGCTGTTCTAGGATAATAATCAACAATAGGGTGATGTGATATGGCCATATAAGTGTTTTATTCCTCTTGTACCGTAGCAATATGCCAATGATGTCATTTTTTAAATTTATTAAAGAACAACACAATGCACATTTTATCTGCTTATAGTTACATGTAATGTTGTTGTGGAACGTCAGCAAGACAAGTTAGTTCTTGATATCACGTGCATTATAACAGTTATCGATATGGATATGTTCATTTGTTGTGTAGTCTTGCAAGGCAGTCCATTGACTAGAGACTTTGGTGCATTTTATTAATGAATGTGGCCAAGAACCTGCTATTTTCACAAAAGATTCAAATTGACTGACATGACAGATGATCAACCACACTCTTTTCCTCCAGTCTATCAGCGAATCATGCAAGATTTTCTTGTTTACTCACTAATAAGTTTTTCGTATAAAAACTCAGGATTCGGTGCCCAGTGAGTGTATCTTGCTCCGAAAGACATTGAGTGGTGTGTTTAAAAGTTTGTTTTCTCATTAGTAACCATTATGCATTAGAAACACAGAGAGCCGCTGTTGAGATGCTGAAGCTTGTGGCCAGAAAAGTGTACAAAAGATATCGTACATGCCGTAGCCTGTGGTTACAGTGACCGAGACGGTCTGTTGCCTGCTGTAGGGAGGATGCGAGTTCCTGAATATAGGGCATTGTATAAGATGAATTATTAGCAGTCTGTGAAATATAGCGTTATTAATCTTAGAAAATTATGGGAGAAAGTAAGAAATTACTATTGTCCTCTGTTGTCTAACTGTGAAAGACGTTTGTATGACTGGGCAATGGACCAGTCCACTGAAAACCATGTGACATTTACAGTATTGACCTTCCACTGTGATGAACTCCATTTGTTGAGGTTAGGAAGGTGCAATGTTTAAATCAACTGAGCTGACATGCAGGGAGGCAGGGGAGGGAGTTTATTAGGCCTTGTACCTTCCATAACTAGGCATCACTATATTGTGCATTCTCTCTCTCTCTCTCTCTCTCTCTCTCTCTCTCTCTCTCTTGATGTTGTGTAAGGCTGATTTGTGATTGGTCATGGTATTATTTTTATTGTTTCCTATCATCTATACACATATTACACAGACAGAATGATGTCACGGCATGTCCATCAGGTACTGTGAAAGAAAATAGCATAGAATACCTTTAAATTATCCGCCTAAGATTATGTTCAAGGAATTTGTATCATATGCTACATCCAGCCATTGTACTATTACGACAGAGGGGACAAAGCCCCAGTCGTGATGGAGCAGATTAATCATTGAGTTTAACAAGCTAAATGAACTGTCTCCTGACCACAACAGTTAGTTGTCTGCCTTATACATTCTACGGGTTTATATTTTATTTTATTTATTTATTAAACAAAACAAAATACAAACCTCTTGAAAATCAAGTATTTAAAAAATGGACTCTAAAAAATGGGTCTATCTATACATGTTATATATATATATATATACACACACACACACACACACACACACACACACACACGGTTGAAATCAAAATTATTGAAACCCCATTGCAAATCAGGTTTATTGTCGAAATGTACAGACTTTCAGCTGTTTGCAATGAACAAATCAAACAAAAGCAATTGAAATTAATGCTTCTAGTGGTTTCCCCAAATTCAATGGAAAATGCAACTTATGATTTCTCCAGTTTCAAAATTATTCAACCCCCTGAACGAGAATCCCTCACAGCAGCACAAATATGCAAAACAGGTGTTGTCTCAAGCACACCTGATACAACTGATCAAGGCCTTCATTAGTTGCACCAGGTGTGCTTGAGCTGGAACATATGAAATACCTGAACTGGCTAGGGGCAGAAAATTTATTAAATACCTCGACAGGGCAGAAAAAGAAAGCTATCAACGGATGCAACCAGATTTCTGAGAAGGCAGGTTGTAAAAAAAAACCCTCAAGTGACTGGAAAAGACCTGCAGCAAGACTTGGTGGAAACAGGCACTGAGGTTTCAGTGAGCACAGTAAGGCGTGTACTAAACGCAGAAGGTTTCCATGCCAGAACTCCAAGACGAACACCACTACTGATCCAAAAGCACAAGAAAAGTCGGCTCAAATCATATAAATAAGCCACAGAAGTTTTGGGATTCTGTATTGTGGAACTTTTCAGCACAATGGATCAGCTGTATTTCTGGAGGAAGAAGAATGAAGAAAGAGCACTCTGTCCACAGTCAAGCATGGTGGGGCATCTGTGATGCTCTGGAGCTGCTTTGCATCCTCTGGCACTGGAAACCTGCAGCGTGTAGAAGGCAAGATAGATTCATTGACGTATCAGGAAATCCTAGGAGAAAACATCATGCCATCTGTGAGGAAGCTGCAGCTTGGGCGTTATTGGACCTTCCAACAGGAAATGATCCCAAGCATACCGCAAATTCCACCAAGGCTTGGTTGCAGAAGAAGTCCTGGAAGATTCTCAGGGCCATCACAGTCACCTGGCTTGAACCCCATAGGAAAATCTCTAGTGGGATTTGAAGGAGGTGGTTGCAGCACACAAACCCAAGAATATTACTGAACTGGAGGCCATTGCTCATGAGGAATGAGATAAGATTCCTCAGGAACGCTGACAGAAGCTGTGCATCTCGTTTGCAGCAGGTCATAACAGCAAAAGAGTGCTCTACTAAGTACTAAAGATGCTTGCCATGAAGGGGTTGAATAATTTTGAAACTGGGGAAGTCATTATAAGTAACATTTTCAGTTGAATTTGGGAAAACCACTTGAAGCATTCATCGTGTTGAACTATTTCAATTGTTTGATTTGTTCAAATAGCTGAAAGTCTGTTAAGTTTGACAATAAACCTGATTGCAACCGTATATATATACTGTACACAGCAATTTTGTCTTAAATGCCCCATTTAGGCTACGATATGATTTTAATTTTGTATTTGTGATTTGTGACGTGTTTCATTCCTTATACTTGAAGCTGAAAGTGCTATAATTTGAAAAAGCATTAAAGTATGTAATTGCACTTCACCTCCTCCTAGTGTTTATTTATAGCCAAGCAGCTCTAGAGTGTAATATGGGAAGGGTGTGGAATAAGCACATGCTGTTTCTGTGGTGAAGGATGAATGTATATGGTGCAGGTGGGTGACCCCTGAGTAAAATTTTGCTTAAGCCCAACATATATTTAGTTTTTTTAAGCGTACGCTAGCGTATGTGCGCAGTCGTACGCATAGCCTTTCATAGTATACTCCATTTGACATGTACGCGTACACAGGCAGTCGATGCATGCGCTTTACGACAACTTACACTACCCCTCCTGGCCTACAAGAGTCAGTACAGAGCAGTAACTACCTTGAGAATCAACGGCCCTGGGTCACTGTTGCCACCTTGTGGAATAACTAAATAGTGCAAAATAATTAAATGCGTATGTGCGACCTATGCAGCACAGGCATGTATACAGTACAGATGATGACGAAATTTGCGTCACGCGTAACGTTTGCTGTTCCTAGCGTACGCGTAAAAAGTGAAGTATACTTTGGGCTTTAGTCTCCCAGAAAGGCCATGACCAGCATGGTGTGACCCTCATCTCACACTTTGATCTTTTGAGACTTTAGACAGAGGTTTAAAGAGTGTCTCAGGAGAATACTTGTTCTTTCTTGACACACTTTCTTTAATCAAAGGGCAGTGGGGTCATGGGTCAGGCCTCGCCGGGCTATACAAATACTCCTTCGTGCTGTCCGCATTAGTGATGTCCTGATTCCAACACGTGTGTGTGAACACAGACACTTTTCTGCTGAGCAGCAGTGTGTTGACTTCCTGCTCTGAAAGCTTGGCTCCATCTGCACAGCAGCTTTAAATGGTGCTCCAGTGTACAGCTGCACTCCTCCACAGTTTCCTGTGTGCTGAGTGGAGAGCTGAGCCTATACAATTCCCTCTGATCACTCAACTCTTACTCTCTGCATCCGGCCGCCATTGTGCCTCCAGTCATTCACTGCTTTATGAAATTAGCAAAGGTGCTGCTGATTGCCTTTCCTGTGTCTCATTTCCGATTTTTTTTTCCCCAGCAAAATGTTTTCCCCCCTAAAATCTGACATTTACACCTTTATCACCCCCTTGCTTTCTTTTCCAGGGGAAAATACCTGAGAAATTGTTCTTCATTACTATAGTTAAGTATTATTTTGGGTTATTAATACTTTACTTGAGTGTTGCTGAAATGTCTACACTCAATTACATTTCCATGAAAAAAACGTACTACTTACTCTTTACTTTTTTATTTAGGCCTTTTTATTTAGGTCTCTTCTTCTCTCATCCAGCCAATGACTGTATGCAATACATCAATAGAACAGGCTCCCACACATTTTATTTCATTTTAGTTCAAAGCATCCAATCAAGTTTAACAATGTAGAAAAAAACCCCTCTGAAAAACTTTCAGTTTCAATGGTCATCGTCAGTAACCTTCTTATGATGCACAGTGTAGTTAACGCTACATCTATCTACCATCTCTGTGCATCTGAATAAGAATAAGCCACAAGCCTGCACTGTGGACCGTGAGGATGAGTGCCCCGGCCCTACCTCAGTAAAATGTTTCTATATGCTGGTCTAAGCAAAGACTTGCCATCTAATATGGAAAAAGCATGTTGAAGTAAGTTTAGCTAACTTGCCAGGTTCGACTAGCATCAATTTTATATAGCTAGCATAATATGGTTAGATACCCTGTCAGATTCTAGCTAATGATAAATATTGGTTATTTACAGGATGTTTAAAATGTAATTAATTGAGTCATAAGTAAACCACATAGTGCTAGTTATGCATATTATACATACCAGTTTATAGGAGGGACAGCAAACTCATACAGTGGCTGAATGATGTTTTTAGGCAACATGGTATAGTTGTTTATAACATTTTAGATAAGTAATAAATTATTTTTCACATGGAAACATAACTACTTAATTTCCTCATTTAAAAACATTTATTTATTTATTTAAATACTTAAGTATTGTCCCATGTAACACCCATGTCTCTTCATCTCCCTCCTCTGTCTTCCTGTAGCTGCCTGTATCAAATTCAAGGCCTTGATGCTTACATACAAGACCTTGTCTGGAACAGCACCCACCTACGTCAACACTCTCCTTGAGGTTTACGTTCCCTCACGCAATCTGCGATCGATTAATGATCGACTCTTAGTAGTTCCTACTCGGCATGGCTCAAGGTCCCTTTCCAGAACTTTCACACTAACTGTTCCTCAGTGGTGGAATGAACTTCCAACCTCAATCCGGACCGCAGAATCTGTCACCATCTTCAAAAAACAGCTAAAGACCCACCTCTTCCGTGAGCATGTAACTAACCCCTAAAATGTCAACCCCACATTATCCTAAAAAAACAAAACAAAAAAAAACTACTGTCACTTACACCTCTACTCTATGCACTTTGGTTTTCTAGAATTCAATTCAAGATCTTGTATTATAGCACTACTTGTATTGTTCTCCGCTTGATTCATCACTTTGCTTGTATTTCCTCATTTGTAAGTCACTTTGGATAAAAGTGTCTGCTAAATGAATAAATGTAAAGTACGTTTAAAACTAGCAGCCCTTTTTGCATTTTTGGCCGGATACTTCCACTTTTGAGATGTGACTTATTACTTTATAAAGAGCAAGAGAGATAGAAGTCATGAAAATTACTCATCGTTCTATGGCCTGTTGGTATGCAGTGTTAAATTTACTGATATGTGCTTCAAATGTAGCTTATAAACTATACTATATAGCTAAAAGTATGTGGACAACCGACCATCACACCCATATATGGTTCTTCCCCAGACTGTTGCCACAAAGTTGGAAGCACACAGTTGTATAGGAAGTCTTTGTATGCTGCAGCATTCTGCTGTTTCCCTTCACTGGAGATAAAAAGCCCAGACCTCTCCCAGCATGACAAGGCGTCAGTGCACAAAGCATGCAATGAGCATTGCTTACTTGTTTCAGGATCACTGCGTCATAAATGATTTACTGCCCAAATTCATTTCCGAATTTTTCTGCCATCAAGTACGTTTCCATGTTTAAATGTTATCTGATAACTGCAAGAAATCAACCATTTTAACGATAATTAGACAGATGTGTCTAATTATGTGTCTTCTTAATAAACCCATTAAAAAAAAGAAGAACGTTATGTAAAAGACAAATTCCCTGCTACTTTATTTGTCCTGTTACATTTGTGGTAATTACTGCTCCTGGGGCAGGACTTCTCTTTATGCGTACAAGTAAAAGTGTACAGATGTTACACATGTGCTGAATAAGTTTATTTATTCAAATTATTTTGGAAAAAAAAAAAATCTAGCTGTGTGCATCGGATTTCTTGCAATTTTGTTTTATAGCTTAAAGTTCAGTTTTATGCTGTTTATACCCAGAACTTCAGATAATCTATGATAAATGATCATATTAGTGTACATGTAAACATGCTCAGTGGAGTGCTGAAAGTAAGAAGTGTTAAAAATGTGTTGGAACTGATTACAGAGCATAAAGCATAGCAGTGCCTCCACTGAGGTCTTCTAGCTGTAGAATTAGGGAGTCTACATGTATAATGGTGCTTTAGTAAGCTACAGTCGCACTTGCAGCGACACACAGGAAGACGTCTCAGTGTTGTTTTGTCTGGGTAATTATGTATTGTTGTGATTAACGGCGTCACTTCTTCTTTTTATTTAGGTTTTTCATATTAGTGCCTTGTTTACACTCGCAGCAGCTTAACGTTGCCCTTTAAAGACTCCGAGACGAGTCGGCTTGACTTGTGTTTTATGTTTATTTATATATTTATTACCAGGGCTAGTGCTTAATTAACCTTGAACAAGCTTTTAATCCTAATGGCATCTGTGCACTTAATACGGAGTAAAGCTTTTCTAATTATTCATAACCTACAATTATACTGTGCTTATTTCCACACAAATATGGCATACGCATACAGTCGTGTGCTGTTTCAGACACACACACACACACACGCACGCGTGCGCGCGCACACATCCACACACACACATGTATCTACACACACACACATGTATCCACACACACATGTATCTACACACACACACACACACACACACATCTACACTCACATGTATCCACATACACACACACACACATCTACACTCACACACACACACATCTACACACACATATCTACATACACACATATCCACACACATACACAGAACATTTGCAGGGGTGTCTGTGAGCATACTTGGCAGTAACATGTGCGTGCACTAGGGGGCAGTGAAACATGCATCAAACCATTATGTACACTAAATGTTAAATGATGTCGTTTTTGCATTTCACTGTAGAATAGAGAATGAACAGAAGAAGCAAAGTACTGGGTGTGATAAAAGCCCTATTTAGATTGGATTAGCTGATCAGGGGGACAGCTGTAATACAGTTTTTTAGTTTATCTCCTTAGTGATCAAACTCTCAAAGCCAGACAACAATAAAATGACCCCAGGAGTGAGTTTATAGCAGGTTGTATTTTCTGTGAACTCCGGATGTTTGCATCACATGGCCATGTTATTACGCTCCATTCACAACATGGCGTCCAAGCAGTCAAAGAGGCACTGGAGTAGAGAAGAGATCCCGGCTCGGATTTCAGTTTGCGGCAAACCAAGATTCCAGCAACAATTTAAATACACAGTTGATAGCATCAGAAAGCATCCATTTTGCGATTCAGGAAGTATTTAATATCTGGGGAGCGACACTGATACGTGGTACAAGACTAAATACAGCAAGTAGCTGCAGTCAAACATCTTTCTTTTTTTTTTTTCGTTCCTCAATACAAGAAGCCATCTGCATAGAATATCATGGACATGTGTATCCAGGTGGAGTTAAAATGCTCAGACGACCGCTGAGTCTGGAGAAAACCAGTAGCTAATTCAATAGCTAATTTTGTCAGAGGATGATGGAGGAAAACACCTGAATCTGGGTGACATGGTGCTTCAGTAGGTAGCATTGCTGCCTCACAGCTCCAGGCTCCACAATTTGATCCTGAGCTTGGGTTACTGTCCGTGTGGAGTTTCTGTGCATGCTCTCCCTGAGTCTGTTTGGGTTTCTTCCAGGTTCTCTGGTTTCCTCCCACCTCCCAAAAGTATGACTGCTGTTAGATTGGACTCCAGGTGTGAATTTGTGTGTGTGTGTGTGTGTGTGTGTGTGTGTGTGTGTGTGTGTGTGTGTGTGTGTTGCCCTGCAATGGACTCCCATACAGTCTCAACCAGTCGTGGTTTTCTTGAAACAGCACGGAAGTTGTTCTTGTTTTTTACCACGTTGAGCAGAGATTTTGAAGCTGTACACATGTCTATTACCCACAACCCTCTTCTCAATGCAGATACCTCTTTTTGATCTTCACAGAGGTATAAATCAGGCCTCATTCATGTGAAGCACATTAAGGGTGCATGAGATTCTTTGTCATGTCAACCTTCAGCTCTCCGTCACTGTACTGCAGCCCAGCTGTGAACAAACACCACCCTGAATTCAACGCTCTCTCCTTCTCCCAGATTCTTCAAAGCATTTTTTCATCTTCTGCTTTTTCTTCTTCTTCCAATTTTTCATCCTTTTCCACATTTTCCCTCCATGTCTTTGTTTGTCTGTCTCATGTTTCTGCCTGACAGTGTAGTTTCCTCTATGCTACTGAGCATGTTTCTGCTTTCCATCTTCCTTGCCTGTATTTAGCAGCCACTTTTCCCTCTGCCAAGAACAAGCCTGACACATTCACTCTGTGTGTGTGTGTGTGTGTGTGTGTGTGTGTGTGTGTGTGTGTGTGTGTGTGGAGCAGCAGTGTGGCCTTGCACCCTGCTTAATGGGCACAGTGCCCTGTTATCTCTGGCGCTAAAGCTGCCCGTTACTGTGTCCTGCAGCACTTCACCACTGGTGGCATAGCATGTGATTATGGCAGCAGCTGCTGTTGGACAGTGCTAGCACTCCCATAATGCTTTGGGCTCACTGAGGGATGCACTAAACTGGCAGAGAGTCCACCACGTTTTCCTAAGCCAAGCATACACTGTACGGTTAAAGTTTGCTGACAGTTCACACGGCACATCGATGTGGGTGTTTATACTGTTCGTGTAACATAAAACCAAAAAAATTTTCACTCATATTCATCTCTGGTTTTAAGTGCAGTGGATATTTTCTGCCAGCATTTTTCCTGTTTTTCATGATTATTGTACAGTCCCTACAGGATTTCGTGATTTTGCAGAGGAGCTTGCAATTTTTCAAAATTTCTGGGCCAAGACGCGTCATGTGATGTCATCACAACGAACATTGAGTCGAAGCCTCAATCTTCGATTCACGTGCATCGAACATGAGTACAGTGGAAAGGTCTCATTTACCAACAGACATCACTGAGAAAGGACGTACAAAACAATTTTGTGCAACTGCAATTTCGCCAACTCGAGTAGTTTTCTGCGAATTGCATCAAAAATTTTTGGAAAAAAATGTCAAGCATTTTGGCCACAACAATCACAAAAAACTCAGCGATATTCTGTACAGACTGATTGTATGATGATGAGGAAATATCATACAGGAGATGCACTTGGGTCATTGCTACAGCAACAAGCTGGGCTTCGTATTTTCCGTGCCTGTAGCATGCTCTCTTTGTGCCAATTGACCAAGTTCATTAGACCCACAGCTTAAATTGAGAACATTTGTGATGGCGGGGGGGGGGGGCCAAAAAAGTGGGCCCAAACCATACAGTGTGTAACTGAAGACTCATGATTAGTATAGTGAATGAAATCGATTTAATGACTTGGGAAGATTAAAGGCAGTCAGAGTAAAAGCTTTAAAGCTTTAATCAGCATTATTGCTTTTCCTCCATGGACACAGACGGGTCTCGTGAAGTCACATGGCCATTCTGAGCTGCTGGTCAGGTGATATAACAGATTTTTTTATATTTTAATATAGGGTTGGGGTTTTTTTCCCCCCTTTCTCTTTTTTTCCCCACTAAGCATTTGTTTCGTATTATATATTACTATTTATCCCTCTCGTTTCTGCCCAGCATCACATTTTATCCTCAGGCAAGAGTAACCGAGATCCGCAGCAGGATTCAACAGTGAAGGCTATAGGAATCTCCTCTGCATTTTCTCCATCATTTAATCACTGATCAGTCATTCATTATTTCCCATGTCTTTACTAAATGATATGTCACACTACATTTGCTAAGATCCCAAATATCAAAGACTTATTTGCATCTGCGAGGGGGATTAATTGTGGGTGTGTTGCAGGTGATCTGCAAAGTTTCATTGGGTGAGTGAAGACATGTGCAAAGTAAGAGGAGGAAACAATATTTCAATGAGATTTTTGCCTCTGCTCTTTGTTTTTCTCTCAGATTTCAGATAGAATCCCAGAAGAGTACACCGAGCAAAACTGAGACCTGAAGTGTAACGGCGATCAAAGGCTTGAGACGGCACTGGAAAAACTGTTCATAATGCAATATGAACATAGACATGACGTGATCACGCATTTTGTCAATCAGGTTTTTGCAATCAACCTTTTCAAGCCTCTGTTTAAATACTCTCGGCATTGGAAGTGCAGACGTGCAGCGAATAACTAATATGAAGCCAACTTGACTGCAGCAGTAATAAGCCATCATTTGAAATATGTAACGTTTGGATTATGTAGACACTGAGGCACAATTTAGATACATTTTTGTATTATTCACTCATGGTAAATGGTATAGTTTTGTCTTTCACAAAATTATCCAGGGGTTTCTGCAAAAGTATTACCTGCCCTTCGGTCGTATTAATTTGCACACATAAACGCCGTTCCCCAAGTTACTTTCAGGCAGAGTAAATCACACTACGGCTGTGGAATGAATCCGTTTGCATAGACACGGCTCTGTATTTTGCCCCGAAAGAGCAACAGTCCATATTCATCATAGCCAAATCTACAGCCTGCTGGATGGTAGAAGGTGCAGTGTGTATGTAAAGGTGTTTTTAATTTGACTGAAGCAGTAAGGTGGCGCTGAGTGCGAGTCCAGGTTGCATTAGTGTTGAGCGATGCTGCTGTTCCTCAGGCTCTGGCAGCACAGCAGCTTTGGGCCGTGTGCCATCTGCTTCCACAGACTGAGTTGAGGGGAAACCCGGGGCCTTCTCACACTGGAATTCTCAGGATCATGTGATAACGAGCTCCTCTTTAATATGCGTCCTTCTCCGCTCGGCTCACTGCGCAGCGTCAGTGTGCAGATCAGAGACCGGCGCGTTAGCATCAGGACAGAACGGAGTTGTAAATGCGGGACCTATAACGGCGAGGTTTAATCTTTCTGCCCCAGCTACTGTTAGTCTTTTTAATCACTTTCCCTTCTGTATCGGTTAAACGATTTTTTTTCTTCTTCTTCTCCTTCTTTTATACACCATCAGTTTTCTTGGCTTTGTTGTGTTGTGTTTATTGCTCACTTTTGTCCAGCTGCTTTTCCCACTGAGTGCACTGTGATAAAAAGTGCACGATGTGTACGTGATGAATATGAGAATATGACCACAGTGCTCAGGCTGTGCAAACTTCAGTGCAGAAGCAGTTTGTGTCTCTTCAGGATAGTGTGATGTATATCCCTCACCCTGCATTCACACTAGCAAGCACTGAAACAGCGAGTCAGACGACTGACTATTCACTAGACTGACTAAGGCTGTGCACGACTGAGAGCTGGACTTCTCACTACAGTGACATCGTGACAGGGAGACGAATCAGACTGAGATTTTCTTAGCTTTCTGCAGATAAGTTCAGGTGAAGTGAGAAATCCAAACGGTTTGGTTCAGTTCACCAAAGCAGTGGTGTGCCATGGGGTCGACTGATCAACCTTTTAGTAAGCTAAAATGAATTCATGGCTGTGATCATAGAAAAAAAATGGAAGAGAAACAGCCAAGAGCCTAGCAAGCTTCATCTGTGCTAAAGAAAAGCAGTCAAAAACATGCCTTGTATTTATTTTTTCTTATTCCCGCAATGACTAGAACAGCAGTACTATGAACAGCAAGGCCATTACAGTAACAATAACGCTGATGATTGCAGCCGTCAGCAATGGCGTGATGGTGAAAAGAAAAAAAGTAATGATGCGTCTTGACTTGCAGGTAATGGAGAAGCAAAATGTAAAGGGAAGATGAGAGTCTGTGATTTAGGTCTGTGTGTCTGTCGTACTTCTCCATTATGGAAAACTGATTAAAGTTGTATTTTTGTGGTTGATATAATGGAGCTGCACAAAAGAAAAATCGAAAATTGCTCTCTTGATTAGTTTCTTATTCACTCTGACCGATGATCGTAAACGTTTTTTCCCCCGTGACCTTACACACACTCTCACACTCTCACACACACACCCCTATGCAGAAACAAGTCGTGAGTGAATTTAAAATTGACCCGAATGCCTGCTTGTAATGAGAAGGAACATCCATTTTCTGTACCGCTTATCCTACACGGGGTCACAGGCAGCCTGGAGCCTTTCCCAGGGGAGTCGGGGCATGAGGTGGGGTGCCAACCCATCGCACACACACTCACACACCCGTTCATACACTAAGGACAATTTGGACATTCCAGTCAGCCTACTAGACGTGTCTTGGGACTGGGGGAGGAAACCGGAGTACCCGGAGGAAACCCCTGGAGCACGGGGAGAACACGCAAGCTCCACACACACAGGGTGGAGGTGGGAATCGAACCCCCGACCCTGGAGGTGCGAGTCAAGTGTGCTAACCATGAGAGGGAACAAATATTTAATATTATGTAATCAATGTGAAATTATGGACTATGATGGAAGCTTAATGTTTAAGATGTTAGGCTACTGATCGGAAGGTCGTGAGTTTAAATCCCAGTATCACTAAGCTGTCACTGTTGGGCCATTGAGCAAGGCCTTTATCCCTCAACTGCTCAGATGTATAAATGAGGTAAATGTAAGTCACTCTGGATAAGGGCTCTGCCAAATGCCATAAATGTAAATGAATGGGCCAAGCGAGTCATGGCTGAACACACCATTTTGCTCAAAACCTGCCAGTGATGCATTACACGTTAGAGTGATTTTCACCAGCAAGTGACTTCTCTGTTGCTCTCAGCCCATGCGGTCTTGAACAGTGCAATCTGGGCATCCTAATAAGCTTGAAGTTGTGTACGAAGTAGTGGTTATTTTGCCCAGGATTTGTGCTAATATACTACAACTGTAATTCAAAGTTAAGACGAGCCATCATTCGTAGATATTCTCTAGGAAAACGTAGCTACCGCACTCTCCTCTGCTAATGTTTAGTAAGTACATATATTATTCCTTACACACTGGTAAAACAATTGTAAGTAGGAATCATGATCTCATTTCTAAACCAAAAAAAGTATGATTTTAAGTCGAATAGCGCAAGCCGTACTGTACATTTGAAGTCTGGATGATAATGGGCTGAAAACATTCATGCAGGTAGATTTTAAAATTAAGTATTGAATTATCTTTTTCTGAGATACTGGCTACGTCTGAAATGGTGTACTACCCTACTGCACAGTAGGCGGAAAGCAGTACACCAGAGGAGTAGTGTATCCGAATTCTCAGTAGGCGAGAAATACCCGGATGGCGCACTGCTTCCGGCGAGATTTTGCAGTACACAACCGATCGACACGACGCGAGTAAAAAAAATTCCCATAATGCAGTGGGACTGGTGCAGACGAGCTCAGAAAATAAATGGCGGAAGACGACGGCGCGTCGGCTTTTTTTAAGTGTTAAACCTTGTATAAACAGGACTTGTTTAACAATACCCGAACAAATTATTAGCTTGTTGAAGGTTTAAACAAGAAAACAGATGACACAGCATTTGAAACCTGTTTTGTGATCTTCATCATGCCTTAACCGGCCAAGCTAACGGTAATGAATTTACCTCAGCCTGTTAACCCCGCCCACATTGCATTACTAATTCGGTTAACTTTCCTGATGTGCATTTTGCCATTAGTGTGGTTGCTTTAATCTGGTGGACCGTTTTAAGATTTTTGTGTTTATGATTACGTCGAAGGTCACATGACAATGCCAACATGGCGGATGTGGTATGTCCAGGATTGTATTCATACTACACACACAGTTTCAACGGCCGTGCAGTAGAGACTGCATTGAATTCAGTACGTACTGTCACAGTACGCGATTTCGGACACAGCCACTGATTTGAGAGAGTAAACGGTAGTGAGACAGCAGGAGACGTACACGCACACACACAGGCCAAGAAACATAATTAGTTCCTGTCAAAGTTCCCCAGCATTATTGTACATCTCCAACCCCAAAAACTATTAGGTAGAAGAGGAGCAATTCATCAAGGGGAAATGTGAAACACACACATACACAAACACACACTTCCTCTCAGGGGGTTTGGACTCTACTGGAACATGAGAGGTTACAGTAATCTTCCTCTCACTGAAACTAGGCCTTCATTCTGTCTGACAGCGTGACCCAGTGAAGAGTCTTCTCCTGCTTCTTCTGTGGAGTGTGTGGCCCTGTGTCATGGTGTTATTGCCTCACTTCCCTCCTTCCTCTCAGGCTAAATATACACACTTTCTCCACACTAAATATAGCCTCTTCCACTATCCAGCTCATATGACTTTTCTGGCCTCAAAATCCTTCATTTTTGCACATCCTTGGGCTGCTGAAGGGCTGTGTCCACTTATATAGTTAAATTAGAGCAGTTATTACATTCATGAGCCTGTGTGTGTGTGTACGCACATGCCATGGCTGAGAGAGATGTGTGCAGACCCACGGGCCTGGATTACACCCGAATACCAAGGCAACAGCAACAATTGCTCAATTATTTAGATGGCAGTGGAGGCAGAGGAGGCACCGACACCAGATAAATGAAAATATTTTGGACTCGCTGCCCAAGGTCCTCCTTGGATTTGTTTTATGAATTTCAATTACACCATTGCCTCTGTGGTAGAAGCATGCCACTAAAGCCAGACCTCTGTAGCCGTAAACACACTCGCTGTGTTCTTGCTGAGGGCGAGAGCCGAGCGAGTCTGTCTGCTGCACTGCTGAAAAATGTTGAGCTGTAATAAAAAAAATTATAAAAATGTACACAATAACCGATGCCAGTAGTGAATACAGCTTCTAACCCGGTGTGTGTGTGTCTGTGTGTGTGTTCCTGATGCAGGGGGCCATTTAGCGTGGTGAGGAGATGCATCAACAGAGAGACAGGTCAGCAGTTTGCAGTGAAGATTGTAGACGTGGCCAAGTTCACCTCTAGCCCTGGCCTGAGCACAGAAGGTGAGTTAAACACATACATACACACTATTTTTTAATTTTTTTTCCATTTAAAGTACGCATGAACTCGAGTAGCACAACAAAAGCGCGTCCGCCCTGTCATCGGGAGACGATGAGTTTGAATCCCAACGATGCCCCAGCCGCCCGTAGTAGAGAGTGATGGCATATTCTCTCTCCCATGTCAATCACAGTGACTAGCCAATCACAGGCATCTGTGAGCTCATGTATGTGTGTATTTCCTCCATGTGTGTGTGTTACGCTGCCATGTGAGCCTGCACGAGCAGCAGTTTGAAAAGATACCATTTGCTGGCTTCACACGTCCCAGAGCAAGTACGTTAGGCTTCATCCTCCCTGGTTAGCCGTTTTCATTTGATAGGGTAGAACTGGCCGGTGGGTGGGATTTACCAAGGCCAAATTGGGGAGGAAAACTGAATTCCAAAACCTGCTTTTAAATGATTAACTCAATTTTGATAGCTGATTTGTATTGATTGCTGTTTGGGTCAGATCATGGCACAAAGCTCACATTTTTGCATTGAAACATATTTTAGTTATGGTCTGCACTTATATAGCACTTTTTTTTTAAATTTAGTGGTTCCAAGGCTCTTTACACTGTGTCTCATTCACACACACACTCACACACCAATGGTAACAGAGCTGCCATGCAAGGCGCTAACTTGGCGTCTCGAGCAACTTGGGGTTCAGTGTCTTGCCCAAGGACACTTCAGCATGTGGAGTCACATGGGCCAGGAATCGAACCGCCAACCCTACGATTAGTGGATAATCCACTCTACCACCTGAGCCACAGCTGCCCATAGGTAGTTAGTGGTTCGCAGAATTTGACCATCTGAGGATGATGTGCTCGAAAAGGTAATGATGAAGAAAGTAGATTTGATTGGGTTGTTTTTACAGGTTTGTTAAATAAATCACTCAGAATATAACAGTGTAATAGATGACTCAGACACTGAAATCCCACTTTTGACAAATATGAGCTAGTTTACTAGTCGTCAGCTTGCTAGCTAGTTATTTTGGTCAGCCATGTGGGCGTATATACATGTCTATAAACATGCATATTCATGTAATTCATGTATACTCATGCATCCTGGTATTTTTAATAAGGCCGGAAGTGTTCACAGGCCATTTTGATAGTTTCTTGTTCTACCAAGGTTGTTTAATGGTTTAAAATAGTAATGGTGTATTGGTGTAAATTTCATCACAATTCCGTGAGTGTCTTTCAATAAAACTCTGAGTAGCACATCTGTCTGTCAGCACGATAGAAAGGGTTCATGTCAGCGAACAGAGATTGGAAAGAATACAGTCTTTATTTGAAATGAAGAATAGATTATTGCATCAGTTCATACAGTGCGCTATATTATATACATTATATTCAGAGTACTGTGCAGGAGTTTAGCTGTGAACTTCAGAGCTCTCCAGTCTTCTCGTTAGTACTTCCTGTAGGTAGGAAGAGCGCTTTCTCTCTGCAGAGAGAGTGTGAGGAGAGCTGACTGAGCTACTGATCCTACACTAGAACACACACACACTTAGTTTCCCTCCTTCTCATTTCCAGAGTGTCAACTTTTACAGTTTAACCATACCTTTCTTTTTTTTTTTTTTTTAAATAAAGAATCAAGACCCCTCTGGTTATCCTTCATGGACCCTGTTTGAGTGTGTTAGAACACATGCTGTAATTAAATACACAATATACCAAGCGTAATCCTCTGTGATGTGTTGTGCAACTTGAGCCATTCTCTCAGTTTTGCCTCATATATGGCTTTATTTGAACTGGTGCACACTCGCAATCACCAACACACACACACACACACACACACATTTTGTGTGCATGTGCGTGTTGAGTCTGTCTCTGTGCTGTAATTATTCTCAGCTCTGACCTTGGCCATCTATCGGAGCAGTGCTGTGTGTGTGTGTGTGTGTGTGTGTGTGTGGGCCAGCCCTGACTCCTCTAATTGTGTTCTGTGTCTTAACTGAGTCTTGTTTATTCGCGTGACTTGTTGCACTGCAGATGGCATTTCATTGTTAGTGCAGGTTAGCAGTAATTCTGATGGACACACAGAGAATGTAGAGACACCTATATAATAGAGAGCTGCAAACATGAGTCCTAAAACTCGGAGACGAGATAGCATTTTAGCACTTGCGGTTCCCGAACTCAGTGGGTTTTTTGAATGGGTTTTTGGTTAAATGCCTGAAATAAGGTCTATGGTTAACACATGCTCAGGGTATTTTCACGTTTTATTCGATGATATAAAGTACATCAGTAACACTCCACTCGTGCTTTTGTTAAGCTTAAAAAAGGCGGTTGCTAACAAGTGGCTAAACGGGACTACAGAGGTTGTTGGGGACATTAAACATCACGCCGAACAGGAAATCTCGTCTACTACAGCCTCCAGCCTCGTCTGTTACAGCCTCGTCTACTACAGCCTCCAGCCTCGTCTACTACAGCCTCCAGCCTCGTTTATTACAGCCTCTTCTACTATAGCCTCCAGCCTCGTCTAATACAGCCTCGTCTACTACAGCCTCCAGCCTCGTCTACTACAGCCTCTTCTATTACAGCCTCTTCTACTACAGCCTCCAGCCTCTTCTACTACAGCCTCCAGCCTCGTCTACTACAGCCTCCAGCCTCGTCTATTACAGCCTCGTCTACTACTGCCTCCAGCCTCGTCTACTACTGCCTCCAGCCTCGTCTACTACTGCCTCCAGCCTCGTCTATTACAGCCTCATCTACTACAGCCTCCAGCCTCGTCTATTACAGGCCCGTCTACTACAGCCTCCAGCCTCATCTACTACTGCCTCCAGCCTCGTCTACTACTGCCTCCAGCCTCGGCTATTACAGCCTCGTCTATTACAGCCTCATCTACTGCAGCCTCCAGCCTCGTCTATTACAGCCTTATCTACTACAGCCTCCAGCCTCGTCTATTACAGCCCCGTCTACTACAGCCTCCAGCCTCGTCTACTACTGCCTCCAGCCTCGTCTATTACAGCCTCATCTACTACAGCCTCCAGCCTCGTCTATTACAGCCCCGTCTACTACAGCCTCCAGCCTCGTCTACTACAGCCTCCAGCCTCGTCTATTACAGCCCTGTCTACTACAGCCTCCAGCCTCGTCTACTACTGCCTCCAGCCTCGTCTATTACAGCCTCGTCTATTACAGCCTCATCTACTACAGCCTCCAGCCTCGTCTATTACAGCCCCGTCTACTACAGCCTCCAGCCTCGTCTACTACAGCCTCCAGCCTCGTCTATTACAGCCCCGTCTACTACAGCCTCCAGCCTCGTCTACTACAGCCTCCAGCCTCGTCTATTACAGCCCCGTCTACTACAGCCTCCAGCCTCGTCTACTACTGCCTCCAGCCTCGTCTACTACAGCCTCGTCTATTACAGCCTCATCTACTACAGCCTCCAGCCTCATCTACTACAGCCTCCAGCCTCGTCTACTACAGCCCCGTCTACTACAGCCTCCAGCCTCATCTACTATAGCCTCGTCTATTACGGCCTCGTCTACTACAGTCTAGTGGAACATGCTGATGAAAGAAAAGTCAACTAAAAGGTGAACTCCGAATTTCATCGCAAACTAAATCATGGACGATCATGTTATTTATAAAGGTTAATATTCAAGTCATGTTGCAGGTGGATTGTTCCTTTTAGTGCTGTTGTCGACTTTATTTTTAATACTGAATTGTGTATGAACTCTCGTGCACTGTATGTACTGCGTGTGCTAGCAGTCGTTCTTGGCGGTTGTCGAGGGAATCTCCTTTCGGTATGCAGCATCAGTGTTTCAAACACGGTCAAGGAGATAAATTTGTCAATGTGAAGACTTGCAGAAAAAGTGTTAATGGAGAGCGAAATGTGAGGCGCTCGAGTCAAGAGCTGAGCAGAAGGTGCATCGAGCAGCTAATCCAGTCAGAGGCTTGTGGGAGCAGCTGATGTGAAAGAGGCCCGGCAGAATGGAGGAGAGCGCAAACCGAAGCCGACAGCATAGCCATGCACTTTCTGGATAAAATAACAGGCACAGCCTGCGAGGAATGGAGGAGTGCTAGATGGCTGATTAGGATAGATGTTGCTAGTGCTGAGTATTGCCTTAGATCGTCCTGTAGGTTCTCTCATAGCCATATAACCGAATGGCTCTTTTATGCACGGCGCACACATCTGGTAACTATTGGTTAAGATATCGAGCAATAATAATACCAACTTGTGTTTTTGACTGTTTTCCCAGCTTTCTGTAGCTCATATTGTGATGTATTATTCATTTGACCACACATTAAAACCTCTCACATTTTAGCAGTTATCCTAACCGTAAAACTGCCGCCCCAACATTTCCAGTAACTCGGCCAGCTCTTGTTTTTCTGCTTCCAACAGCGAATGGAAAAATCCATTTGTTATATCGGGGCACACTGGGGTGTGTTTCCTTTATTCTCTGCTCAGTGGCCAGAGCTCTTGGATGCTCTCATTTTCATTCTCTCCTTTCTTCAGGCTTGAATAAAACACTCACGAACGGTCTGTCTCCAGCGCCGGGTATATTTCATAGACCTCTCTTCTCAAAAGATAAACAGTGAAGGCTTTTACTCAGTTGAGTGTGTCCTTTCACTGACCCCGTCACTTGGCGTGAGTTCTTGTTGGTTGCGAGCCAGTGGGGAGTGAAAGCATGAAGCACAGTAATCGAAATCTCAAACAGTGGAATTGACCTGAGAGGAAGTGGCCTCGTATGGGACTAATGTGCTGAAGCGCAGTGGGAGGGAGGGCCTCAGAGACAGGGTTCTGTGAAGCCCAAAATCTATCCCTTCTCAACAAAACAGATCCGTATTAAGTCCTACAAGCGCGGTCATCTTCACTGATACTCCACACTGGTTTCAGGATTCAGAGTAATACATAATACACCTTTTTTTTGTGTGTGACAGCGGACGTTTTGTGCACTTTATGGATAAATGTATATTTTCTCTAACTTAAACAAAAATATGCATGTGGTCCAGATGTTTTTTTTTTCTCCATCTAACTCTACTCTGTATAGTGGACTTGAAGCTCAGATGGCTCTCAGAAATGTCCCAATTCTTTATTTCATCCCTGTTCTCCCCCCCGCCCACACATCATCTTACTGTGTATTAGCATTTGATCACACATTTGATCCTAATCCATGTGCCACTATTATCATATTCATAGTGGCACATGGTTTGCACCTTTCATCTTCCCTGCTTGCCTCTGTGGCTTTTCATTAGCACTGTTTGAATTTTTAATATTGTTATTAGCGCCTGCGTCTCAGGTTGTGCCAGTGAAGCCGTCTGCTCGGCGTAGGGGAGCGTGGTGCCTGTGAGCAGAGCCATTAAAAAGTTGACACTGAAGAGGTGGATTCTTCTTCATATGCACACTGAGACATCTCCAGGGAGTCCAACTCAAATGGACAGATCCCATCTCGCTATTTAATTTGCTCAACACTTAGTTGAGCCTCAATTACTGGCTATCTATCACTGAAGAGCAAGAGAGGGTAGGAAGATGGTTTGATGATTGCTATCAGTTTGTACCCCCATACTGGATACTTCCTTCTTATTATCACATTGAACAAGTTAGGTTTTTATATTCGCTGAGTATGCAGGGCTTTACAACATTTAACAGGCGCCCTTATTGAGAAACACTTACAGAGTATGTACTTACTCGGTCGCCTCCATGAATGGACCTGTCTGGGTTGAAGAATATCATTAAGCTAAAACTCTGGTATGGTGGCATGTTGTTGCCATATTTACAGTGGTTTCCTCCAGGTTCTCTGATTTTCTCCCAAAAAGCATGGCAGGAGGTGGATCTTGGGTGTAAATGAGTGTGTGAATGTGCCCCTGAGATGAACTGACATCCCATCTAATAACTGTTCCTCTCCTTATACCTAGTGTTCACAAGATGGGTCCAGATTCAGTGCAACCCTGACCAGGATAAAACACTTACTGAAGATGTTTGAATGAATAAATTAATGAATAACCCCCTGGATAAAAAAAAGGTGTTAGTACAGGTACCAAACTAGTTTATTAATATTATTATTATTTTTTTTATTTAAATAAATGGTTATATAAATTGGCTGTTTAGTACTTGTTTCTCAGTTCACTCCATCACCTCGATGCCAGTAAAGAGAAGAGTCTTTATTTCTTGATACGTGGTGTATTTGTCTCATGAAATATGTCAATTATATGCCTTGTTTGTGCCCCGAACAGTGGTCCGGGGAAAGGTTTGACCAGAGAAATCAGCCAAACTCTAGTACGCCAGCTTGCATTAAGCCACAATATTTTTAGTGATATGAAGAAAGAAGCATGCTGCTTCTCATAGACATCTCTGCCTGTGTGTAGTTCCAGTTCTGGTAGAGCCCAGATGTTGCCATGGCATCCTCTCAGAGTTAAAAAACGTTATTGAATTATTGGTTATGATCATGACTATCAAAGTGGAACTTGCTACAAAGATGTTTTTTCCCACTGTTGATCCTTCACTCTGACTACGTACATGGACAGCAGTAATGTAATTACTGACCTTATTCTGAATAAGACAATATTCTGATTAAGGTGTTTACATGAGTTGCTTTTAGAATATTCCTTTCATGTTCCCGTTTTACATGTTATAGAACATAGATCCATTAACGGCACACGTCATTAAGCCACAATATCAGGGGCCACATCAGACACATGTATCTCGCCTCTATATAGCATGTAAATATGTGGTTTTGGACGCAGCCATGTTCTCTTGTTTGCTGTAAAAAGATTGAGCTCTGCCATATGTGTACGTGTCCTGTCGCACAATGCCGTGAAAACTCCCACACGATGTTAATAGTGTAATTAAGGTGTGTACATGTCTGTAATGCACTTCGATAATGCGACTAAAATAGGAATACTCCACATATCTTAATACGATTTGTGTTTACTTCGAGTATGACTTTAGCTGGATTAAGGTCATCAATAATCACTGTTTGTTTACATGGTAGTTTCTTTAACAGAGTATTGCCTTAATCTGGTTAATATCGGATTATTGTTGTCCATCTAAACGTACTGAGTGATTTCAGAAGCAAACAGAGAAGAGAAACCAGACAAACTATAAAAATGAGAAGTAGAGTGAAGAAAATAATCCACAGTTGAATAAAGAGAGAGCTGCTTCTACAGAAACAAAGTCAAGAGTTCATATCGTTTCCTCTTTTTCACCACTGTAAAGTGTATAGGGAAGTCATGTGCTGTTTATTGTTAGCAGGTTGCGATGGGGTTAAATCTACAGCTATCAACCTAATGCAGAGGCATTCAGTAGAAAATGTGGAGGAGGGAAATGAGTAATAAGGGCAAAATTGTGCAGTTGATCAATATTCATGTTATTAAAACAGTACAGGAACTATATTTAATAGTTTGTTTTCAAAGCATGATAAGCTAAATTTTTTGGTTTGTGTTTTTACCAGTTGAACTGAATGCATACGAGTCACTGCATAACACATTATGTACTAATTATGTCTGATCAACAAGCAAATACTAAAGGCTGGGGTTTTTCAATCACTGTATATCGCCGGAAAATTAAAGCCTTGTTCGCTAGATAACCTGCTTCACATCATCTTCAACAGCAAAAAAAAACCTACATCACACTTTATAGATTTCTATCTGTAGGCGTATGTACTGTACAAACATTGGATCTGTTTATAATAGTGTGATCATATATTGAGAGCAGACCTAAAAAGCATCAAATGGAGCTAACTGATTTGAGATTATTACTGGTATCCTAAAAACACTGATGCTTCTGAACAATATGTAAATAAATTCTTATTTTAAAACTGTAATATTATTTTTCATTTATTTAAATGGCTTGGTGTACAGTATACAAAGCCAGGATGAATTGGTACATGTCTTTTAAGGCAGGTCACATGTCTGGTTGAACCCGAAGCTTGTGTGCACACTTCATAAAAGCTTTCAGTGTAAGTTTGCCTTTAGTAGCCACAACTGACTTGTTTTTCTTAGTTGCTATATAAAATATATTTAAAAATGTATGTGCTCCTTAGCAAAACAGCAACCTGCTGAGGTTAACCAGTAAATTACACTTGCATTGTCATGAACATTCAAGCCCGAGATCTCCTCCTAGCTGTTAATCCTAGCTGCTTATTATAGTTGTTCCTCATACACAGCACATGCCTCAAAGCTGACTGATACTCACACTTCTGCTTCCTGAAGCCTCTGTGGCTCATAGCAAACCACCTATTGAAGTTTGATACTCTTCAGAAATCTATGTGAAGTGTTGATGAAATGAGGGTTTCCTCTTTCCGTTTTCTATTTAATTGGAAAAGGGAACAAATACACTACTTACACTAATAGTCATAAATCACGGAAAGTTGACAGGACATGTGTCTACTGAAATTCTGTGTGGGTTTCAGACTGTATCATGTTGGGTTATTTGTTGTTGTTGTTTTAATTTTTTGCCTGCTGGCACTTAACGGATACAGATAATTGACTCTTCTCATAATGGTGAGATTTTTGTCCTGTCCATGTGCATCATCAGATTTTATACTCTGTCCTACTGTTTAATTTACGTTTACTGCATTTAGCCCATATGCAGAGTGAATTACAGAAGTACTTTGTAGTTTCTATCAAAAACACATCCTCATGCTAGTGCAAATAGGTAATGGTCTAAGAATACTAAAATTGTAAAGCTAATCATCAAGCTGAAACCCTGCCAGAGGGAAGTTAGTATTAGTTAGTACAGCGCCAAAAACATTACAAGACCAGTCATTCCACCAGCTGGCTGCCGGGATGTATGTTTTCCTTGTGTCTTGAGGGAAGGTGAGTCAAGTCAAGCTTGAAGGGAATGTGATGCAGGTTGGGGTTTAATAAATGTCTTGAGGTAGGTTTGCATTGGTCTGTTTTTGCAGGGAAGCCCCAGTGTTTTACATCTGATGCAGAGGACACCCAAGTGGTGCAACAGAAAAGTGTTATTGTCGGGAGACTGCAGGTTTAAGTCCAGACTGTGCCATAGCCATTCGTGGCCGAAAGCCAAGAGAGCAAAATTGGCCATGCTCTCTGGGTGGGAGGGATGGCATACACCCATTCTCAGGGCTCCAGGCAAAAAAAAAATCTAGGAGCCATTGGCTCCTAAACCCAAAATATTTAGGCGCCAATTCAAATTTTCAGGAGCCAAAATATAGTGATGTCATATGACATATGATATCATTGTTAAACGGCTACCTCACACTGCCTTTTCTTTCCCCTCTGTACTGTCTGCCTTTGTTTACTCTGCCTCCCATAGTTTACACAATGTATTCTTTACATACACAATATGTGCAATGTTCAGTATATCATATTGAATCATATTACCGTAAATACATAAATGTCCAGTCATTTGTTTCTTTTTTTTTTTCACTTTTTTGTTCAGTTATGTACAATTAGTTGTTTCCTGCTTATTCAGGCTCGGAGTCATGTAGCCTGCATTGAATTTTATTTTCAATTCCCTCATCTCTTTTTCTGCGACTTTATCACTAGCACGATGGACTGCTTTCACGATTGGGGTGGCACGCGGCGCAGACCTAGCAATGACACAATCCCTGGCATTCTTATGTTTTTTACTGTCACCATGCTTCGTCGCGGTTTCTTTTTTAAAATGACTCGAACTGGTAATCAACTCTGTTTTACGAGCAATATCTTGTCCTGCTTTAGCTCAAAAGGTGCAGTGCTTTTTCCCATCGTCATAACGTAACCAGATGAACTCTTATAGCCAAGCTGATTTAAACGGTCTTGTCGGGATGGGAGCCGCAGCGACGGGAGAAGACGACTCAACTCGCTGCGCTTGGCTGTCATCAAATGTAAAAGATTGCACACCGATTGAAACGGGCTGGGATGACTCAAATGTCACTTGAGAACTTTCACTGGTCGAGTTGGTCTCAACATCGTCGGCATCTGATGTAGAGGAGGCAGGGTTTGAACGGGCAGGGAATGAGAAAAAGTCTGATATTTTTCTTGTCAGCTGGCTAACGTTAGTTAATTACGCAGTTAGCTAGCCTACATATAACAGATAAATTCAAATTCCAACGAACTAAACCACATCAAATAAATTAAACACTTTTAATAAAGTTTACACTTCCAACTTTTTAACCCGATAAACGCGACGTTGAACCTGTTTCTGTTCATCTATACAGCCGACACGTCAACCACTGCAGGACAAGAGTGCAGAGTTTATTTATTGGTAACCATACAGGAGTGCACGCGATAGGGCAGGTAGACACATGCGCAAAAGGAGATGAGAGTTCAGTAGCCTAACACAGCAAGACGTACGGTCATTTCTATTTCGTTTGTGGGTAACGGTGGCCACTGGCGACTGGCAGAAAAACATGGTCGCAAAATTAAAAAGCTGGTCGCATTGGCGACCATATTACTCGCCATCTGGAGCCCTGATTCTTCTGTAAATCAATAGCCAGTTGTGGGTGTCTGTGGGCTTATGTATGCTCTGAGTGTGTTATGCTGCAGCATGACTGGCTGGTGGCTGGTCTGATAGGAAAGACCTGGATGTTGGGTGGGATTTGGCAGATGAGCAAATTGGGGAGAAAATGAGGGGGGAAATTGGATGCGGGTAGTTATAGGAGCGAGTGGTGGGAATGCAGCAATATGGTGGTGTGGGAGAACTTTGGGAAATTGAAAACAAGGATCAATTCTAAGGGTCTAATGGCATGCAGGGGCAGACCTGAGAGGAGTATGATGCTGTAGTCTAATCTTGAGATTGCACGACTGAAAAAGCTCCTGTCAAGCCTCTATGGAGAGAAATTGAGCAGTGTATAGGCTTTCTCAAACCAACAAGGGAACAGTGGGCTGTGGGAAGCACATATTATACCACTACATGCCTCAGCCTGGCTGGACTTCACAGTTCTTCCTTTACTGATCTCTGCTCTTCCAATATGAATCCTTACATGGCCCATTATCTGGAGAGGGAAATGCGCAGGCTTGTGCAGGAGACCGTTAACTGTTCGTCTTTTGTGGCTGGATCCTGTTCTATAGGGAACACATTGATCACTGATCACATTGATATAGCTAGCATTAAATCACACTGCTGGCCCCAGCTCTATCTGTTTCGAATGCTGTTGATTGACAGACCCTTGACATTTGATCAGCCTCCTTGCTGTGATGTGTTAACGTGAGGGCAGCTCATTGCTAAATGTCTAGTGAGCATGTCAGTGTGCACATCAAATATATTGCGTTCAGCTGTAAATCAGCAGCTAGAGATCAAATGTGCACCCGATCTCCATAAAATTCAAACAACTTGAGTTTGATGATGTCCTCTTTTGAAAAGCTGGATCCTTTTTGGTAAATAGTTTCTGGTTTCACTTCTCTTTTATCATACAGTATTGTTCAGCTGTCCTCATACTGCATCATGGTTCTGTCTTTATACTCCATTCCCCAAATCAGCGTAGTGAGATGGCTGCTCTATTTAAAAATGATCCCACATGTTATTTACAAAGATTAGTTCTGGGGAAAGAGTGAGGAAACAAAAGAGGAAGTGGGCAGGGGAGAGAGAGAGAGAGAGAGGAGGGACAATAACCTAACAGAAGCCAATGTTTAATACTCTGAGTGTAGATGCTATCGTATCCCCCAAACCATGACTCCACAGTCCTTCCACCACACCCAGTCCTCTCCTCACAGTTTTAAACCCAAAACAATTAGCCTATTAAAAACATGTAATTATTAGGGTTTTTGTTGTTGTTGTTGTTTTGGCATTTGCACAGGTGCTTCAGTTTAGCTACCAGTGTCACTAGCGTTTTCATTTATTTCTGAAGACATGTAACAATAGTGTAAGAAAACCGAGCTCATGTTACAGATGTGAATCTGTTTAACATCATTTTGAGGTTGGATGTGCGGTGAGATGGGTATCAAAGTAATAATTTGAGGCAGATGCATGATGGGAGTTTTCAGTGTTTAATACTGGCCAGAAATTCTGCAAAGATTCACATCTTACATATGATAATAAAATAATTGGTAAAAATTTATTGTGTTATTCCCAAAAATGACTTTTAGTATTGGGAACAATAAGGAAGACTTAGGAACTTACTTGTCTTGTGGACATTCCACAACATTAAAGCTTAACTATTAGGGCTGGGTATTGAGACCAATTTGGCGATTTGATCCTTTTTATATGGATTCGATTTCGATTCAATATCGATTGGTTATCAATATTTCATTAAAAATGTTAGTTTTGCAGACAAAAATCCATACTTTAATATAAATGCTGGTAACTGAAACCCTTCTATTTGGCTATATTACTGAAATACACATTTACATTAATAATAGGGCCCATACATTTGTTTAATTTACTTTGAGTAAAAAACATTGTAACAAAGAAATCATAAATCTGTGCATTAAATGCGCACAAGGTTAAAACAAACTACACATTACTGTAAAATATCAACAAAAACATTGTAAATGTGCCACAATGAAATTCATTAACAACTTGAAACATGTTTAAGAAATAAAACCATTTTCAAAATTCAAAACATAAGACAACAATGTGTTCAGGGCAAGAGGCGAAATTCAGATGATATTCGCATGCTCTCAAGTAAAGCACGCACATTAAGAATCGATTCAGGGATTTCCCAAATCAGTATCGTTTCGTTAAATAGAAGATTGATTAAAATCAATCGATAGAGGATCGATTAGAATCTATATTTTTTTACTCAGCTCTATTAACTATAAATGTTATGTAACGTGTCGTTCAATAATATATTCAACATTGTAACTGCTTGCAGATCGCTGAGCTATAAGTGGAATAACAGTCTAGACTGTGCATTTACACAAACACGATCCATTTTACAATAATAACAGCTCATTTCAGCTGACTTCAGTGAATAACAAATAAAAAACCCTCTAGTCCTCAACACAAGCACACTGGAACTGAGATGAATATTATGCATAAATAAGCATGCTGCTCAATTTGAACTTGCTTATTTATCCTTGATTCTCTCATCCAACATGATGAATTGACTGCAGTTATTAAACGAGAAATGTGTGGCATCTGTTTAAAGATGGTCTGCACATTCATAAGCTATTGTAACATGGCTACCACAAAAACATAACCAGATAAAATCACATGACATTATTTCAAATATGTATGTGATCTTCAAATAAGATTCAGTCTCATCTATCTACTCAGGTGTATTGGCCATAATTCCCCACACAGTCAGGACCTCTCACGCAGTGACTCAAATGGTCTGTGTTTTTACCTGGATGATGTACTGAGCTGCCAAAAATATAGTGCAGTTCATTGGACTTTTTATTTTTATTATTCTCTGGAAACTCTGAAAGCACTGGATTTTGTTGGATATTTAAGTGTACTCCCTGACTGACTTTGTTGCTCATAGTAACGTTGCAAAAAAATAAAGTTGAATCTTTTACTACTTGCATCATAATACAGTCATGTGAAAAAGTATTTTTTATTCTGTTTTTGTGTACATCTCGTACTAAATTGTTTCAGAAATGAAAACAACATCTAAGGTAAAACAAAGGCAACCTGATTAAACACATAATACAGTTTTTAAATGATGATGTTGGTTATTGAAGCAAAAAAGTGATCCAATAACAACTGGGCCTGTGTGAAAATGTATTTGCCCCCCTGTATTTACTAATTCCCCAAATCTATGAAACTGCATTCATAATGGGGTTCAGCTGGACTAGACACAACCAGGCCTGATTACTGCAAACCCTGTTCAATCAAATCTACACTTAAATAGAACTTATTCAACAGCATGCAGTTGGTTCAAAGGTCTTACCCAGTAACACTATGACAAAACTGAAAGAAATTCCAGAAATGATGAGGAAGATGATTGACATACATCAGTCTGGGAAGGGTTATAAAGATATTTCAAAGGCTCTGGGACTCCAAAGAACCACAGTGAGAGCCATTATCTCCAAATGGAAAAAACTTTCGAATGCTGGAGTCCCAAACAGGACGGGCAAACCTCATGGCCGTCGTCAGGGAGAAGAGCGTTAGGACACAGCTTACATGTCAATGGGAATCCAGTAGCAATAGAACTGTGAGCCATAATTATTTTGTCAACAGAAAACCCCCGGCTGGAACCAGAAGGTTATAATGTGTAGAATGGTAATAAAAAATATTTCCACACTTTGATGACTGCCTGCCGGATTTTTCCGAGGCGCGTATCCCAAAATCCGCCTAAAAATAACGGGGAACTGGCAAAGCTGAAGTGGATCTTTTTGCAACAGAGACGACCACTTACTGTCGCTTGTGGTTTGCGAGAACAGAGGCATCCAGCTCATTAGGACAGGACGCTCTGTCTCACGAGTGGCCTAACTGTCTACTTTATGCGTTCCCTCCTTTTCTGCTGTTATGGGAAATATTACACAGGAAATCTCTGTGCAACCATAGAGTGTGCCTGGTTGCACCCTGATGGCCAGCTTGTCCCCCGATGGCCAGCTTGTCCCATGCTTCTGAGACTATTGGAGGGCAGGCCATGGCAGCTTCCGCTCTGGAGGAATCTGTTATCACAGATGGACGGCACTGTTTGGCATTCAGACCCAGGTCGTCTGCAGCTTTGGCTTTGGCCTTTGGAACCAGTTCTCTTTTAACCGAGTGTGAACCTGCTGTTGTTAATACCATGAGTAGTGCAAGGGCTACATCCACACATCAGCTCTATGCAGCACGTTGGAAGTTATTCTCTTCATGGTGTAGGGATCGTGGGTTGGATCCTACACGTTTTGAAGTTCCAAGAGTTCTGAGTTTTTTTGCAACATCATTTGGATACAGGCAAGGCAGCCTCCACGATAAAGGTGTATGTCGCAGCCATTTCTGCGTATCGTGTACCAGTTAATGGTTCTTCTCTTGGTTCCCATACTCTTGTTTGTAGTTTTTTTTTTAAAGGGTG